>NC_089761.1:67058236-67103236 GCF_040412425.1 Macrobrachium rosenbergii
CTCTCCTTAAAGCTGCTAGGAGGTCACCAGCATATGTCTTGGGGTCTAGTTTCTCGGGCTCAATGTTTTCTTGATTTCTCTCTTGAGTGGGCAGTTCCTGCTACCTTTCAAGGTTTTTAGCAGTATGGATATGTTTCTCTGATCTATTCTGTGCATTAGAGATTGTAAGTTTGTTTCGTTTCTCAAGACACACAAGTTAGTCCACATGGGTGCACCTGTGACGAGTCTTAGGGCATTGTTCTGGATTACCTCGAAGCTTTTTTGTTCTGTGTTTGTGAGGCGAGTAAGGACAGGTGCTGCGTACTCCACAGTTGACTTTATTGTCTGTATGTAGAAGGTTCTGAGGGTATGGTATACTGCTCCTTGTTTTAGAGAGGTGATTCTTCTCATGGCATTGTGCCTGCATTTGAGTTTTTGCTTAAGTATTTCTATTTCTTTGAGTGGAAGGAGTTCTTTGTTGATATATTTGCTCCTAGGTACACAAAGTTTTCTACCCATTCAATGGGTTCACCCATGAGTTGTATTTAATTTGGGTTTAGGTCATGTTTAATTGCCATTGCTTTGGTTTTTGCTGTATTGATTTTTAGACCAAGATCTGTACAGCTATTTTCAATTCGTGTTACTGCATTTTGCATATTTTGGTAGGATCTGTACCTGTGTGTGCTCACTAAGCACACATCGTTTGCATATATGAAAATTTCCACTTCCTCTGGGAGGGTGATTGTGGCTACATTTTCCATTAGCACATTGAAGAGGAAGGGGCTAAGTATTCCTCCCTGTGGTGTTCCATTTTCTAAGTTGAGAAAATCTGAGCTTGCTCCTTCGAAGGTGACTCTGGCTTGTCTGTTTTGCATGTATCCTTTGGCCCATGCTAACAGGTTACCCTTAACTCTTTTGTCCACCAAGGTAGCAAGGATGATGGCTGTGCTGGCTAGTTTGTAGGCTTTTTCTAAATCGAGAAAAACTACAATTGACTTTCTGTTGTTAATTGTTGCCATTACATCTGCTAGGCATTCTTGTGTGCCTATTCTTTCTTTGTAACCATATAGTCGATGATGTAGTGGTCCTGTTTTCCATAGGAGTTTGTTTAGTACCATTCTCTCTGCAGTCTTTTCTGTGCAGCTGATGAGAGAGATGGGCCTGTAGGAGTTTGGTTCCTTGGGTTTGGGAATTGGTTGTGTGTTTTGTTGATTCCATTGTGTGGGTCTGACTTGCTCAGTGTATGTTCTGTTGATTATGTGGAGATGTACTTCCTTGGCTGCTGTGCCCATATTTTTCAGCATGCTGTATGTGATCATGTCTAATCCTGGAGCTGTGTTCTTTCCTTTTTTGGAGGGCTTTGTTAAGCTCATTCATTATGAATGGGGTGTCAGTGTCGTCAGGCTCATTGCATGCTGTGTTGATAACTAGCCATCTCCCTGGTGGCAGATGTGCCGGTTTGGTCCTGTCAGAAAAATGTTGCGCAAGTCTGTTCGCTTCTGCCTGTGGGTTGGGATGATGTGCTTGTGGTGGTCTGGTCTTTCCTGATGCCTTGTTGAACCACCACCATATTTTCGCTATTGGGGTTAGACGGGTCGTCTGTGAGCACCACATCAGCCAGGTTTCCTGCTTTACTTCTCTGGCTGTTTGGGTTGCATGGTTCATTACATCCCTTAAGACAGCATGTAGTTCATCTGTGGGTTGTTTCCTGAAGAGCTTCCTTGTTCTGTTAACTCTCGAATTCATTTCTTTGATTCTTGAGTTGTAGTACCAGCTGTCTTTGTGGGGGGTTATGTTTGTACCAAAGGTTCTCTTTGGCATGGAAGCATTTGCTGCACTGTGTAGGCTCTTTTCAAAGTCCTCTTGCAGTTGGTTCATGTTTTGGGCCGGGTCTTGTATGTACTGTGTTGCCCAACTGGCCATATGGTTTTCAAACACTAACCAGTTGGCCAAATCTGGTCTCCAACCTGCTGGAGGAGGTGGTGGTGGAGGTATTATTGTTATCCTTGTGTTAGTTTCTGTTGCAAAGTGATTACTGGCCAATATTGGGTGCAATTTCCATGTGCAGTTTTCCTGTAGATTTTTGGATATGAAGCTTAAGTCTAGCCTTCCGCCTTGGAGGTATGTTGTTTCATTGATATCATTTAGCAGCTTGACTTCAGGAAATTCTTCCATTAGCAGATTTATGTGTCTGCCTGCTGCATTTGTATGTTGCTGTGAGTGTAGGCATGGGTGATGGGCATTAAAATCTCCCGCGAAGGTGTTTTCTCTTGTGGCTGCACTGAAAAGGTTTTCTTTCAAAGGTTTTGTTATGGCCTTTGTATATGTTTGCACAATTAGGGAGGTATTTGCTAGTCTTATAAGGACACTTAGCATTTCTATCCCTTGACCACAGTCTATATTTCTTGTTTGTTCGGAGGGAATTGTTGCTTTAATGAGCGTGATTAGCCCTCTGTTTTCACTTGTGTGTGGGGTTTTGTACACTGTATATCCCTGGAATGTGAATTTGGCGGTTTCTCTTACTAGAGTTTCTTGTAGGAGGTGAATGTACAGAATCTTCGAAGTTGTTTCTACACAGACAGGGCAGACAAACAGATGGCGATCGTGAGAGACAATATAAACGTACAATGATAAAACATATATCAATGGAAAGGCCAGGAAATAATACATATGGCCAATTGCATGAGATTCGAGACAGATTAATGAATACAATGCAGTAGCATAATATATGTGAAATGGCGAGACGTTTGGTGTCTTCACAAACAGAAACACATACAGTTTGATACAGAAGATTCGGTGGAACATTATGAGTACATGATTGGAATGCTTGCATGGCAATGCAAGTAGTGGTGATTGTACATAAATCGAGACAACAATGGTTAGGGAGACACAGACGGAAATATTGTATGGTAGAAGTTGCATTCCTTGAGAGAGAGAAAACGGGATGCTCTTGCTTTTGTCTTGTCCTCTCCGATGGATGACGCACACACACATGCGCTCGAAAGGACCGCACGGTCTTACAGGTGTACTCAGAAACTCTCAGTCATAATGGCTTAGATTTCATCTTTCTTGATTCTTCTTTGGGTGGTCTTTCTTGAGTCTTCATTGGGTGGTCTCTTTTTGTCTCTTCTTTCGTTGTCTTCTTTCTTGTATTGTTAAAGTATTCTTCTGCTCCTGTTGTCACACAAGCTTTCCTGTAAAAATTGAGCACTGTTGGTGTAGTGTGGTATGAGGAGAAATGTACAAAGTAAAAGTTTGTTTAAATTATTTAATTATTAGGTAAAAATTTAATTAATTAATTTGGTTGATATGACACTCTTTCACAAACTGTCAAATGCTCATGATGAGGAATGTATTGTGTGTTGATTTAAGAGTACACAGACTTTGTTGAGAAGATGGACCAATTGTTCAACTGTTTCAATAGTGGAACTCGTACCAGTAATGCAAAAATGCGACATGCCATGAGTCTGAAATCAGGTCACATGGAATTTCTAGTTAACTCCCTCACATGGTTGGGTGGTGTCAAATCACTTTGTCCACGAAAGCTGCCTTGCCTCTCTGGATGTCAGATGGCAATCAAAGGTCTGTTACACTTGTAAGATGAGCTACATTCAAAATACAAGCTCTCTTACCTATTAACCAACAGACTCAATCAAGATTGTTTGGAGAAACTATTTTCAATAATTCGGGGGAAAGGTGGGCACAGGGACAACCCAGATGCATTTCAGTTCAGGAGTGCATTCCGCCAAGTCATGGTGGATGCTATCGTGGTTCCAAGTGCTGGTGCTAGCTGCCAAGAAGACATTGATACCTTCTTGGTAACTCTGAACAATATAGGGACTTCAGGCTTTGCAAAATCTGCAGTGAATATCACACATTCCTCTCTGCCAGTTCCTGTATCAATACAGTTAGTAATGACCCTCCCTTGGGGAGACTACCACTCGAGGGATGCAATGTGGTGGCATATATCACAGGTTTCATTGTGTGTATGATTCGTCACAAAGTTTGTAGAGAACGCAGAACATAGCTTCAAAGTACTCTTGATCCACACAAGCCTGTTCATGTTTTCCTTTCAAGAAGATTTATGGTAACACACTAGGAGAGGAGCTAATTGTGCCAAGTACATCCCTTTACGACATGATTACTCAGATGGAAAACAAGTATAGAAAGATGGTTTCTGACATTTACTACATAAGCAGAGTTCACTACAGACTTGCGACGGTCTTGGAGGAGAAGATGCAGTGCAAATTTTTAGCTTGTTCTGTGTGGAACTGCAGGTTCTTCATTGTCAACCTCATTATCCGCATCCGCCTTCATCACATTTTAAAAGTTGCAAACAAAAGTCTTTTAGTCACAGGTCGAAAGAACAGAAAACTCATGAAAGTCAATCATCTGTAATACTGAAAATGTATATTTCCAGTGTAGGGCCCAGATGTACTAAACATGCTTGCGATGGTGTGTGTATCCTCTTTTTTTGGCTTTCCTTGGGATAATATTCCTGTTTTCCATTTAATTTCTGAATAATATGGTTAGAAACATATTTGTATTTGTCAACAGTCGCAGAAAAAAATTTGAAAAAAGTTTATTACGATCTGGTATGTGACTATGTAATGTTGAAAAAACCTCAAAGAATCCAAAAATGTAATGTAACGAACAAAAACTTAACTTTACAGCATCGTAAATGTCTGTGCATCCGGGCCCAGTATAATAAAATAAAGATGTCAATTTCAGTATGATAAAATAAAGATATCAATTTACAACGGAGGAGTTTCAGTTTGTCTATAGTCTGGCTTGATATATCTTATAAATTTATTTATTTATTTATTCATATATTTCCTTTCATCAATAACTTTCAACCTATTGAATGAAACCTGGTTTAGCACCAGTTCTTAATGATAAAGAGAGGATAAGCTGCATGTATTCACTAATTTGTTTCCAATAGAATATTTAAATAATCAATCCAGATTAGTGCATTGCTATATAAATAATAATAAAAAATCAGAAGACAGTGTTGCAACCCACAAAAGTGCTAACAACCGCCGTAAACATTAGTGTGGTGTATGCCAGCACAAACAAATGCTATCACAGTTTACGCGCTGGCCGTCGGATGGCGCCACCGGTCCCGCATTTACAATTTTCACATAAAGACTCGCGCGACTGTCTTCTCTTTACTTCTCTATGCTCTTTGGTTTCAGTTAATGCCGACTCCACTGTGCATAATTATACAGTATATACCGGTTGAGTGCGGGGATTTGTACTTAGCGAGCGTCAGCATCAACCTCCCCCACCAAGAATGAGTAACACATTATATTTACATATTTATTAATATAGAACTATATATATATATATATATATATATATATATATATATATATATATATATATATATATATATAATACATTTATATATATATATATATATATATATATATATATATATATATATATATATATATATATATAAATATCTATATATGTATGTATATGTATTTGTATGTATATATTATGTATGTATGTATATATGTATGTATATATAATAATATATATATATATATTATATATATATATATATATATATATATATATATATATATATATATATATATATATCTATAATGTATGCATGTATATATATATATATATGTATGTATATATTATAAATATATATGTTATATAGTATATTATATATATATATATATATATATTTATATTTATATATTTATATATTTTATATATATATATATATATATATATATATATATATATATTTATATATTTTTGTATATATATATATATATATATATATATATATATATATATATATATATATATATATATATATATTAACTTTATCACATACACAATTGTTCTGTGCATTAGTAGAATTACTTAGGACCTCATTCAAACTGGATGGTATCTAATGGAGTTTTTATTCAAAAAGTTAAAAACTCCATTAGATACCACCCAGTTTGAATGAGGTCCTAATTTTAGTATATATATATATATATATATATATATATATATATATATATATATATATATATAAATATATGTTATATATATATATATATATATATATATATATATATATATATATATATATATATATAAGGAAATATATCCAATTCATAACTTTGCATATACTATAAGATGTGATGAAAGAGAGATAGCTACAAGATGGTACTAGGTCAAGCGATCAGTCGCAAAATCATTGCATTCAGCAAGTAGTTTGGTTATCAGCTGTTTGGCAGGATGAACACACAATATTGGCTCTGGTATGTGAAACAGACGACCGAGTTGATATGTGAGTACATAAGTTTGTCCATTAGAAAATATAGATTTTGTCTAATTCTGCCCAAAAGTAAGTCTGATTGTTCATTATCGAAGCTAGAGCGAGATCATCCAGACGTAGCTTTGAGTGTTCCAATCTCCTAGAAACTGGCAGAATAAGGTAAAGTTCAGACTCTTCTTTTTCTGTGTGAACTCAGAACTTGTGATTTTTACCATATTTCAAGACACTTATGAACTTGTGTGGAAAGTTGAACATAACCATTCATGCCACTTAATATTCTATTTTATTGTGTATTGCTTAACCATTATTAATCATGCATTTTAGACTTTCGTTATTATGTTTTGCACTTGTATATTTTTGGGAGATTACTATTGTGCTTAATTCTTTCGACAGATGTCTGTGGTGACACTGTGGTGACATTATGATGATATCTGTGGAATTGGTGTGGAGTTATAGAAGACAATGCAAACCTTTGCAATGTCGGTGTTTCTCATGGTGGTTGACTTAAGACTAGACTTATGATGTCTAATATGGAGTATGTGAGAGTTTTTGTGTTTAAAAGGCTTAGCCATAATAAGACTTTTAGTCAGAGTTAGATTATTTTGACTTGATAACTCATTTATTATGCATTTTAATCTTTTCTTTGTTCATTCATTACTGGTTGGGTTGGTTTGAATAATAAATCTATTTTTGTAGGAAAGATTGTGTTTCCTTAGATGATCCATTTCTTTTTTGAGTATGTTCGAGAGAGAGAGAGAGAGAGAGAGAGAGGAATCGGTGTGCTGTAAGAGAGAGAGAGATTTGCTGAGAGGGGAAAATGCGAGCGGAGTCCTAGGGAGAAGGGAGCGAGTGAGAGAGGGGAGGGTCTGTGTGGGCTGAGTGTCAGGGAGAGGTACCAGGGTCGAAATCACCATGCTTTCCTGTCGATAGATCACAAAGACACATTCGTAAACATTTCTACACGAAATGCTGAATCTGTTGTAGAAAGTTGGAAGATGATGTAAATGATGGGTGGAGTTTAACAGCAATGTGATCCTGCTAAGGCACAAGGAAATTTGAGGCAAAACATCATTCAAAGGTCTCCCAAAAGATAAAAAAGTTATATGGAAGCAAAACACACAAGACAAAGATCCCAAGAAAAGAAAGAATCCCAAAAGAACTATGATAAACACATAACAGAAGAAAACGAGCAAATATAAAAAGAAGTTAAGAAAGTTGCAAAACAACAAGTTGCCAGAGCCAAGGCTGCTGCTTTCAGTGATTTGTATGAGAATGTTGACACACTGGAGGGCCAATGAAACACCCACAGGATAAACAAAGCTAGAGACAAAGCAACAAAAGACCTCACACACACATTAAGCAAATTAAAGATGGAAATGGTAAGGGTCTAAATAAAGAGGAGTAAATTATGCAGATGGAGAGAGTATTTTTGAAAATCCCTAAATGAAGAAAAATTGTGAACACACATTGAAGATGAGTAGCAATGAAAGAGAAGTTATTCAGGATTAGTCAGAGAGAAGTGAGGTACTAAGTGCAAATGGGAAGAAAGGTAAAGCAGTGGGACCTGTGATGGAATACCAGTCGAGGTGTGGAGGTGCTTTAGGAGAGGAGGGAATTGACATCTTGTGGGACTTGTTCCAATAAGATCTACCAGCAGGAGAAGATAATTACTTCTGAGAAACAGGGCTCGCTAGTCCCCATTTACAAAGAAAAGGGACATCCAAGATTGCGCCTAACCATCGGCATAAAGCTGATGGCACATACCATGAAAATCTATGAAAGAATAATAGAGGCAAGGCTAAGGGATGAAACATCTATATGACGAACTGTTTAACTCATGCCAGGAAAAGGGACAACAGATGCCATCTTGTATTACAGGACAAGTCATGAAAAAATATAGAGAAAAAGGTGCTAGAACTACATCTTACGAGATCTTGGAGAAAGCATATGATCGAGTGCCTAGGGCAAGAGGTGGAGGTGCATGTAAAAACGTGTCTCAGAAAATATGTGAGGATTGTAAATGATATGTATAGAGAAGCAACAATACAGGTAAGAAGCTCAGTGGGAACAACAGACAAGTTTGAGGCAAAAGTTGGACTCCACCAAAGTTCTGCCATGAGTCTCATTTTGATGTGGTAATGGGATGTTTCAGTGTCTGGAGTGAAAGATCAGGTGCTCTTGGAGGTAATTTCTGGTGGTATGACATAGTGCTAGTGACCACCAGTAAGGAAGAAGCAGACAGGAAATTGGAGTTGTGGAGAAGTGCATTTGAGGACAGAGGCCTAAAGATAAGCAGAGCAAAAACTGAATATATGTGGATGAATGGAGGAGACCAAGAGGGAAGCATCAACTTAGAGCAGGCAGAAGTAAAAAGGGCTACATCCTTTACACCTTGGGTCGTGTCACTGATTGTGCAGGGATGGAGGAGGAAGAACCACAGAATACAGTCAGCGCAGGAATTGGAGGAAAACATCAGGTGTAAGCAGGACAAAAAGATTTAATGTAAAGATGAAGGGGAAAATGCATGAGCATTGTCAGACCTGTGTTGATGTATATAGTTGTGGAACATGGCCCATGAAGAAAGCACACAAGAGAGAAAGATGGAAGTGGCAGAAATGAGAATGCTACGTTGGATGCTGGAGGACAAAGAAGAGACAGGATAAAGGAACAGATCATAAGAGGGACGGTGAAAGCTACAGAAATATCAAAGTAGCTGCAACAGACGATTATAATGGTTTGGACATGTATGTAAAGAATCATGAATATAAAGTGCCTGAACAAGAAGGAGAGGTAAAACAAGAATGAGATGAGACATAGTTAATAGGGACATGCAGGAGAAGAACGAGGAGATAATGGTGCATGATCGCAGAAGATGGAGAAGACTTATATCAAACAGTTGACCCCATATAAAGATGGGAAAAGGTGAAGATAAAGAAGATATATATATATATAGTGAGAGTATATATATATATATATATATATATATATATATATATATATATATATATATATATATATATATATATATATATATATACACACACACACAGACACACACACACACACACACACACACACACACATTACATTACATATATATATATATATATATATATATATATATATATATATATATACTGACTTTGTTTTTACTCATTTTTAGCAATTTAGAGAAAGATTGTGAGAAAATTGTCAATCCCTTCTGAAATGGGTAAAGACCTTTACTTCCTTTAGTTTCATTGATTTTGCCATTTGCACTATATATTTCAGAATTTCATCTTGATTTGTGAAGTTCAGTCATTCCTAGATATTTTTTCTGTAATACTTTGCTAGGAATCTGCAGGCGAAAAGAAATTATTTGTACTCTCCAATCTTTATTTTGAGAAAATCCTTTGCTTCCAAAATATTTTAGTGATTTCGAACTTGTTTGCAAAATCAGTTGCACACCTTGATTAACATTCATATTTTGAAGGCCAATGATTATTATTTGTTTCTCTAAAAGTTTGTGTGATGTTTTTAGATCGCTTTTACTTCTCTTTATAATTTTTCTCATGGATCCGCTTTTGACAAATTTCCCGTCACTTAACTGAACTCCATGATCATGAAAATTGTTCCTTATTAGTTTCATTATGTGAGAAGGATCAGCGAAGACAAATATTGTGATCATAAACAGTTGGATGTGCAAATGTAGAATGATCCAGACTAATACCTTAAGTATTTCACACCTATCATTAGGAAGATTCAGGTCATTTATCATTGTCACTACACGAAATCCTGCTGCCTCTATCTCTGTAACTATATTAAAAAGATACGACTTTGTCATATCTGTATCAAAGTCACACATTACAATTTGCTTCCATGAATTCACAAGGACTTTTACCATAACGCACTGGACTTTACATCTCAGAGGATAGAGTGCTGGAACTTTAATCAACGTGCCATTCCTTTGCAATGCTACACTCGTCAAATGACAAGAAGAAAACACTCCTAAATAACATTACTTCTGATTTATGTTTCTGTAATTTAATAATTGACCTCATAATCCCTGGTTCTATAGTCAGTGTTGAAAAGAGGGAAAAAGAAATCTATAGTTTTCTCTTAGATACCTTGAGTTTCTGGACTTGCTTTTTTTTATCCCTTATTAGAAAAAACATCCATACATAGCTCAATTACGAACCATTTTACATTTTTGTTCAGTAAACGATACCGATAAAAGTGGATACTTTGCAAATGGCAATTTAACAACAGATAACAGGAACACAAAGAACCTGCAATGAAACACTACCTTGTTAATGAGCAAAAGGTAGACCTTGGCAGTAAACAGTGGTAAGGACTCTCTGATCTCATTAACTGATCTTGGGTTTACATGTGCAGTAGTAGAGGGCGCATTTCTGGTTGCTGGTTGGTTGACTTGGTATCATACGAGTATGACCACTGAAAATCATCAACAACACGCCCAACAAACATGGAGATGGCTCCCTATTCTATTTCATCATCAGCATGGCAGGTATAGCATAGACCATTCCCTAGGTCAGCATATCATAAAACATCAGTCGCCAACAAATCATTAGATAACTTTTCATTTCATGATTTCAGATGACAAACATTTAAAAGCTACGTAGATAGTTGAGATCATAGACATCGATGTTTGCTATACACAAGAGGAGCACCCTTTGGACACAAAAACAGGATAATATCCAAAAATAAAGTTTGAAGAAACTTTTTATTATATTCCAGATTGATCTAGAAAATGTCTACAGAAGATTCGTAACCAACGATTAGAGGTCAGTTCCCCAGTTTAAAAGTGAATCCAAATATCAGTGTTTAGAGAATCTGAGAGTGTTATTATACCTAAGAATCATTTATGCTGTTACTCCAGGCCATGGTACATGTTCCTGCCTCACAAGTAATCATGGCTGTTACAGCTAACCTTCGCTTTAAGTTTTTTCATCGTGACTCATACTTGCCTAACTTGAAACTGTCTAATTTCTGTCTGTGTCATAAACTCAAATCTCACTTGTATTACCACTATTCTTTCAACAATAATGAAGTCACCAATGCTGTTGGGAAGTATTCTGACTCCCTACATGCAGTATTTTCTGATCATAACAGTAATGCACGAACATCAGTGCATCAAGTAACCTGAAGTTAGGGGAAAGCATTGTTATTTTGGCAATTTTGTCTCAATGAGGCAGAGAACTTTTATTCCATTTAGCTGAGAAAATTTCTTTTTAAGTGTGTATTGCTTGTCTTTCACATCTTTACAAAGATGACAAAATGGAATCTTTTTGGACTTTTTCAATTACTAACTGTAACTGTATGCTATAATCTCTAAATTATGGATGACATCCAAACTCAATTTAATGACCTAACCATGTTCAGTATTACAGGAAAAATGAAGAATTCTTGGTGGAATTATTCTTCCTTCAAGTCTAATCTCTTATGGAAATGTCTACGTATATTACCTGCCTTTGCCAACATCATTCGTGTTTGCTTATATTTATTGTAAGTAACATGTGCATCATGTCTTTTCTTATCCTCTGCTGACTAGAATATGCAAAAATGAATTGCTCCTTCCACCTAAGTGCGTACTAATCTTGAATTCTGTACCACTGTGTTGAAGAAGTCGCTTATAGTTACTAGCTCTGCAAGTCTGAATGTTCCTGGATCAGCACTTAGCTTGGAAAGTTCCCTTCAGTAATGTAGAACAAAGTTTTAAAAGGTAATCAGATACAAACATTTGCTGACTGGGTTTTCCACGTATAATTTCCTCCATTACTACATTCCCACTGGTAGATGGTCTGTGGCTCTTCCTTAGTCCCATCCACTTCAGGGTGTAACATCCCTGCCTACACAAGTCAGGATAGAAGAGACTCTTTAGCCTTGGCAGACAACTTTTTTAGAAGTACACTCCAAAATCAAACCAGTGGACTACTCTGAATACATAACTGGTTCCCAGCCTTGGACTGTGCCATTGCCATTAAACCGTGGCCCTCCATGGTCTTGGGTTTGAGTTCCTGTGCTTGAGAGTATAATCAGGCAGTTTTCCTCTTTGTCGCTCACTTTTTTTTTTTTTTTTTGAAGGTGTGTAGGATAGGCTGATGAGAAAGCAAAAGTTGGTGGGTGGATTGTCAAGCAAGTGCCTTCTTCTTTAGCTAATCTTTTCCTTCTAAGCTTTTTTTACAGTTTCTAAATCCATCTTGTGTCAAGCCTGGTGAGTTTTCTATTTGCCTTACAAGAGTTTTTCATTGAAAATATTGTAAATAATGTAAATACTGTTGTTGTTGATTTCATTGTTTATTGTTCTGTTGATTTTTACTGTTGCTGTTGTTATGAGTCTTTCTATTAGTGTTGCCTGCTATTCATTACTGTAAGGAAAATTGCAAAGTCCTTTCCTCATATGTTCGAGGGTTAAGATAAAAATTTCTTAATCTCCAGAGTTGTGCCCATAACTATGATTTAGTGTGTTTAGCTGAGGCATTTGTAAACAGTAACAAGTTAAGGATTTGTTACTACTTACTCCAAAAACTTGGAGAGTACTTGCCATGAAGTTCTTTTTTTTAAGATTTTCAGTAAGATTTACAGTATTTACACATTTATTGTTCACTGCAATCCAAATATTAACGATTCTATATATGACTGTCTCATAGAGAGGATTAGTATGGCTCAGTTACAGGATTCAAAAGCTTCATTTGCTGTTTATGGAGACTATAGTAAAGCAGAGTGGTTTGATTCAAATTCCACAGATCGACAAGGCCAGGCTGCTCTCGAGTTCTGTATACCACCCAATTTTGCCCAGCTAGCTGAGGAACCCATACATATTTCTCGTAATAGATTAGACCTCATATTCACAAATGAAGCAGCTGTTGTCAAGTCGAAGGTCTGTGAACATATAGGGACTTTTAACCATTGTGGCATTGAGATGGACATATCCATCAATCAGTATATTGTTAATCTCACCATTGGAAAAACGGTGTGGCTGAAATCTAGGGTCAACTGATAAAATGCTGATGGCTATTTTAGTAAGGTATCACCTTAGAAAAGTCATGAAATTAAGGACACATGGCCAGTCTTGGTTGTTATGGCTAGTCATTTATCCGTTTGTCATGATTACCAAGACAAACAGACAAAATTCAACACAGAGATGAAATCATTATCATGAAAATTACACCATTTTTGTTAAATCTCGCAGTGCTGTGAATAGAATTTACCATATAGCTATACTCACAGACTTTAAGAGAAAACTTGAAGGAATTACTCAGCCTTATCTGTGGTGGACCAAATTGGCATTATTTATAATTGGGTGCGGACTAGTCTTCCATTCCACCATTAACAGATGGTGATATATTGGATACTAGCTCTAATGAAAAGGCTGAACTGCTTCATGGTACTTATGAAGCTAAGCAATCAGCGGAGGATGTCCCTCTCCCTCATACTTTTCATACTGAACTCATTCTTACAAAATTTTAATTTCACTCTAGGGATGCTATGACAATTTTCAATAATCTTGATAGCTGGAGTGAAGATCCTGATGGTTTCTTTCCCTAGTTTTTTTTTTTTTTTTTTTTTTATCGACTCCTAGCCTTTTGTCTCCAAGATTCGTAGATTCTATAGATTTTTATGTTGTATTATCTTTGTGGATGAGAGCAAGCTTATTAATACAGTGCCTGTTCAAAAGAGTGGCCTATTCTACAGGCTTCAGTAACTGCAAGCCAATCTCTATTTTCCCTGTGCTCTCGAAAGTAAAAAAAAAAAAAATAAGCCATAATATAAGTATGTGGAATATACAGGACTGTTATACAATAGTCAATATGGATATAGGAAGCAGTTAGGTACCTGCAATGCTCTTTTAGATTTGACATCCATTTTGCAAGAGAACCTTGGTACGGGTTTTGAGTGCAGAATACTCCAAGTAGATTTTAGTGCTGCTTTTGATTTAGTAAATCATAAGGCATTTATTTCTAAACTTCAGAATCTTGGAGTGAGTGGCTAAGTTGTAGGATTGCTTCAAGATTTCGTTACAGGTAGACAGCAGCGAGTTGCTGTTGATGGGATCTTTAGTGAACCAAGACCTATTGTGTCTTGAGTTCCACAGGTTAATTTTCTTGGTCTGATGTTATTTTAGTGTATACAAGTTATATGGTTGTTCTGAAAAAACAAGATTGTTCAGTATGCCGATGATGCAACACTTGTGGGTGTAGTAAAGTTTCTTTTACGAGAAATGAACCTAGCCTTAGTCTGAATCGTGATTAGCAGATCTCGTACAGATTTTCCACCCCATCCTCTCCTTCAGGTGAATAGGACTCTGCTGAATGAGTTTGGAGCTTTAACTATTCTTGTGTAACTTTTTACTCGCATCTTACTTTTGAGCAGCATCTAATGAAAGTGCTAACAAATGCCGCACGGAAGTTTGGTATTGTACATTAGGCCTCATATATCTATAACAGTGGTAAAATCAATGCAACCTATTCTAGGTTATTTGTCCTTCCTTTACTAGAATACTGTTCTTCGGTGTCGATGTCTGCTTCTGCCAGAGATTTATCTCTTTTAGAGTGGTTCGTGATAGTAGGTTTCAGTTTCCTAATATTAGCAGTTATGACTTGGACCACTGATGGATGATCTATTGTTTGCCAATTTCTCATAAGGTGTATTATAAATAACAGAGATCTTTCTCATTCACAATTGATCCCAGATTCGCTGAACAGCATCAACAATATACAGCAAATGTACCCAGCTGTCGAACCTCTCAGTTCCAGTTGTCCTTCATTCCTACACCGCTGGACTGTGGAACAGTCTTCCTGAGGATGTGGTGCAATTCGAACTTCAAAAGTTTAAGCGAAGATGCTATGCATTACTACTCTAAAACAATTCCCCTTGCATTTTAATAATTTACTTACATTTCTATTTATTTATTACTTTGTTAATTCAATTTTCTTCTCTAATCGATGATCTCTTCTTTCTGTATTTTCCATTACCTTCTACTTCTTCCAAATGAACACCATATTGTTTGGAAGCTTGAATTTCAAGTCAATGGCTCCTGTGGGTTTGTTCAATAGGAATAGGGTTCATGATCTGAATAAAAATAATAATAATAATAATAATAATAATAATAATAATAATAATAATAATAATAATAATAATAAGAAGAAGAAGAAGAAGAAGAAGAAGAAGAAGAATAATAATAAGAAGAAGAAGAAGAAGAAGAAGAAGAAGAAGAAGAAGAAAAGAAGAAGAAGAAGAAGAAGAAAGGATCTTTACCACTCTTGCTGACAAAGACGGCATTTGGCCCGCTATTTTTTTCTGAACTCGTGTTTATCCTTTTAAAACAGCTGTTATTATGCAGTTAGGTATAGCGAAGGCAAGCTATACAATTAAATTTATGCCTGAGATCTATTTGTGATCTGTACACCATCCTAATAAAAGAACGTAAAGTTTTCTTTGTGCCTCCAGAGTTGGCACATTCTATCCATTCTAGTGCAGCTGTGTCAGCTTTTCAGGGTAAACGGAATAGTACTTTGGATGCTAATGTTGTGTTTGCAGCAGTCACATATCTACTGTACAGTGTGTCCTTGTAGTGATTCAACACAAACACGAATAAAAAGCTGCAGTACCATCACTCTAAGTCAGGGGTTCCCAACCTTTTTAACCTGATGAGCACCCACTTGTTTTCTGGAAAACTGTGAGAGCACCTCAATAATTTTATAGTCAGGGAATTAAGAAGCAGTCCAATTAGTAAGTGAAAGACTTAGTTTTCGTTTATTTAAATGTAATAAAAATGTTGAATTACTTGCACTGAAGACTCAAAAACGAATTTTTACTGCTTGGATGTTTATTCATAGTTACTGATATTCACCAGTCAGGCATATTTTAATAACAGTCATAGATATTATAGTACATTAGCGGCACACAGTGATTCACAGGTAATATATTTACCTCTTAAGGTAGATTATATTGATAACTAAAAATGCAACTAAATGAATTTTATTATTCAATAACAAACTAAAACATACAAATGTTTATTGTCAGTTATATTCCTCTGTACGTTAATCATGTGATATACGTGGAAAACTACAAAGAAAAAAAGAGAACAAATAAAGGAAGCATTATTTCCTGAATGCTGATACACAAGCTAATTATTTCAACTCTTGGGCATTAGAAAAAAGTTAAGAATAATAATAAAACAAGTCCACCTCTCCGATAGTTTGTGGAGTCATTGAGAACCCTGATGCTGAACTGCTTTGGCTAACTTTCCTATATTTGCCTCATCAGTGTTTGCCAATGCAACTCGCAAGCAGTGTTATATGTATAAAACAAAAAAGGCGGGAGGGTTTTTTAATTCGGCAAAGAAGTATGAAGAGTTGGTGTCGATAGATTTTTAACAACTTCGAAAGAGCACTGCCAGACTATCAGAGAGCTCAGAGGTGCTCGCGAGCACCAGGCTGTGAGCCACTGCTCTAAATAGTCAAAATCTCTATGAGTATGTTAGAAAGTTTGTTACTTTTAATTTTGCCATAAACCAAAAGTACTCTCCAGTGTAACCATTAACGTGCAAGTAAAATTTCTAGGATCACCATAGCAATGGGAGATCGCTGTAGATCAGTTCACGTATGGTCCATCCAAAGGATTTGGTTAACTGTCAGTAAACCAAGGTGCTACTTCTGCTATAATTACCCCTACCCATATAATCCTATTAGTCATATTTATACCAAGAATATCATTTCAAAAGTCAAACTGCAAAAAAAGATGTTTGGTGATATTTAGCCACTCATCAGAACCCTTTATAAGGTTTCTAATGTTGGAATAATTTTCGGTATGAAATAACGCATCTTCGACGACAAGAAAATAATGCTAATAAAAAAAGGATAATTTAACTTAGACAACACCAATCTAGGGTAAAACGATCATGGTAGAGACTTCATCTATTATTATTATTATTATTATTATTATTATTATTATTATTATTATTATTATTATTATTATTATTATTATTATTATTATGAAACCTATTCACATGGAACAAGCACACAGGGGCCATTGGCTTGAAATTCAAGCTTCCAAAGAATGTTGGTTTCAACCTCCCACTGCAGACCCCACACTGCAGTAGTAGCTGATCATGATACAGAGCCAGTGATTTTTCATTGCCCTAGGGGAGATGCGAACCTGAGACATCTGAGTGGCATGACACGGCACTAACCACTGTACCAGAGGAACAGCTAGAACAGGACCAAGATGCGTGAGATATAAAACATGAAATTCCTAAAATTCAAACAACTTTCCCGTAGCAAAAAGAATTTTACAAGCTAGATGAAGCCAGTCTAGAACAGTAGCCATTTTTTTTTTTATTCCAGTAGCTAGGGAATTTTTCTCCTCATTGGAGTAACTTATAACCCTTTTCTATGTGCTTTTATAGCATTAAATAGGATCTGCTAAAAATGCTTAATTAACAACGGTAAATATTTCCTAAATGGCTGCTACTTTTAAAGTTATAATAAATACGGTTATATCCAACCGAAAAACTATATCTAAATAATTAGTAAACAGAAGCAGTAATTTGCTATTTAAACAAAAATCTTATGTTATTGTTCCTCCCGTTAATGCTTTATGTAACCTTTTTAAGGAAAGGATAAATTTGTACTTCAGAATTGTTATTTTTATTATTTTCCTCCTTTCCTCGGATTAATGAAAGAAATACTTAGGTAAGTTTATGAAACGCCTCAAGTGTCAACTACAGAACAACTATTTATAAAGTTTTGGTAACTCCACCTCATTCATAGATCACCGCATATCTTCATTATTTTCATAAAAAGACTATTCATAATCCTTAGGTAAAATACTGTCACTGAATGATCATCTGAATGTCGATCAAATTTCTGTGATAAAATGTTTACATTTTTATAGCAACGGCTTTTTTTATAAAGTATATTAATTTTGGATGAATGATAAAATCCAACAAGAGCTGCTTTACTGTAACCTCCTGAAGTAAATGAAGGATAATGCCGATTGTGGTGGCTGTTGAACCTCTTAGGGTGTGCTGGGAAGCGATGGACTTTAGGATTCATTTGGAAAAATGTCTTATCATTTTTTTTACTTTTAGAGCATCTTATTTGAAATTAGTTCTCTGTCTCTTTTACGCAATGCTTTTTTCAAATTGAATACTGAGTTATAGTATATATATATATATATATATATATATATATATATATATATATATATATATATATATATATATATATATATATATATATATGAAATTTTTTATCATAATCATGATTTATATGTTAACATGAAGAGAATGTGATGATTTAATTACTGAGATATCTCTGGCTGGAGACCATCATCGAAGGGGAATTTAGCATGCGATAATGAATAGCCAGAATCCCATTCAACGACTCCAGCAGATGGCGCGGTGGTAACGTCTACCGGAGTCGTTGAATGGGTCCATGTCAAGGGTTCGCGTCCCAGTGGTACCGTTCATTTATCACTTATAAATTCCTCGGTGATAATTCTCCATCGGAGATACTCTGAGGCAGCGTGAATTTGATATTAAACGACATTTGTAGCTTCATGATTATATATATATATATATATATATATATATATATATATATATATATATATATATATATATATCGTTACTTTTATAACATCTACTTTTCAAAAATTTATGGTAATTTATAAAATCATACTTAATTTACTTAATATATATATATATATATATATATATATATATATATATATATATATATTAGTATATATATATATATATATATATATATATATATATATATATTTAGTGAGGATGAGAGGCTTTTTGCAATTTTTTCAATCGATAGACATCATAGTGTAGGTGAAGGATCAGTCCTTCTTCCTTTCAAAGTTCTTTATTTTTGCTGCTACGCTTCAGGACGAAAAGTCCCATTTTCAAGCTATAAAAATAGAAGTTAAAAGTTAAAATAACAACTCGGACTAGAAATTAAGTTAAAAAATATATGCAAATAATATAAAAGTCATATAAAGGATAAGGTGCTGAAGGCACAGACCGAGTGGACAATCGTCAAAGTGTTCAACTCACCAGAGAGGTTAGAGGTTGAGGAAGACTGGGTGTTTCACTGTGGAGCTTGTTGTTTAATGAATAGTGATTCCAAAATTTTTTGCTAAATATTGTTCGTTAGGAGTTTGGCCTATAATTTTAAAATTGTTGTAGTTTATATCATATTTACAGCTCTTTGCATGTTCACCATACATGAAAATTCAGGATTAGTCAGTTTGACACCTGTTCTAGCTAACGCCTCAATAAGAGTCCAATCTCACTTTGAGCAACCTAAGTGTGGAGCCAACGTACTTCCCAAGATTACATATAGGGCAATTAAAGAGATATACGACTCCTGAGGTTATTAGAGTTTCTCATTATGTTTAAATAGAGATCTAATATTCATTGGGTTGCAGGGTATTAGCTTTAATTCAATGGCAGGTAAATATTTCTCGACTAAGAACTTCACTTCGATAGAAATTTGAGTCATGAATAAATGGGACACTTGCATATGATCGTAATTTTGGTACTGTTGGTGTTTTAGTTTTAGGATGGAAGATATTGTTAAAAATTTGCAGAGAGTGTTTTATAGAAAAAGTTTTGATGGAAAGCAATTGTCAATGAAATATTGGTGGAATAGGTTATTTCACTGTGAAAAAGATTCCAGTCAGACGTTATGTTAAAAGCCTATGAAAGAGCGTAGACATGGAGTTTTGTTTAAAATTATAAGCAGTTACTATAAAACTTTGAGCCTAGGCCGGTAAAGTTTTCTTTCTAAAAACCGTGGTGTTAAAATGATCATTATAATTAAAAACTGTTACATCTAAAAATGGCAGCTTATTTTCATTTTCATATTCAATTGTAAAATTAATATTGGGATGTATTTTATTAGCATAATCAAGAAATTTGTCAGCTTGATCTTTATCCTGAACAATAAAAAAGGTATCATCACGTACCTACTATAAAATAAGGGATGGTAGCCAAGGACAATTGTCCAGTATGCGCTCCTCAGGAGCACATAAAAATATTTGCAAAGGTGGGACCCAAAGGGATCCATCACCATACCATCAACCTGAATGTAGGCATTACCGTTAAAAACAAAGGCTGTGTGTCATACAGCGAGCTCGAGCAATATTCTACAATCCCGTGAGGTTAAAATTATTAAAAGTGGCATCTGGTTCAGTAAAAATACGGCTAATAATAATGTCAATGGTTTTTCTACCGGTACATTAGTAAACGAGACTCCCATCCATGCTAACCATAAATAAGTCTGAATCCTGGGGTAAGATTTTTCCTAAAAAAGTGTTCTGAATTCTTACAGCTATAGATATTAGCAGTTAAAGGAGCTAGGAGAGGTACAAGAAATTTAGTAATTTTATAATTAGAAGTAGCATAAGAGGTGAGTATGGGCCTCATAGGCATACTTTCTTTATGAATTTTAGGTAGCCCATACATCACTCCTTATGAGGCACCTGTACTGTATAATGAAGTATAGTTTCACTAATGATTTTATAATCTTTAAGATATTTTCAAAAAACAGTTAATTCGGTCTTCTATCTTAAAGATAGCAGAGTATTGAGGTTCTCCTGTCATTCTGAATTTAGATTCATCCCCTATGATATTTTCCATCTTTTGTATATATTCATATTTATTTAGTATTACAGTACCTGTTCTCTTGTCAGGTTGTGTTATTGTTAGGTCTTTTCGTTTCCCAAGTTATTGAAGAATATTCAAGTAAGTCATTCTTAGAAAAGAATGGTGTCCAACGAGCAGTAAAATTGTTAAAAGTTTTCTGAGCTATACCATGTAGTTGGGATCACATTTTAGGTACATCTACATCGAGGCGGAGATTAAGTAGTCTTGCAAATAATGATTCCTTATAGTAGGTGTGAATTATTAAGTATTTTTCATTGAGATTTACCATGCTTGTAAAAGTTTGGCTGTTGATATAGGGTGATTCTTAAGACCACTTGGGTCATATCTAGGGGACAGGCCAGGTCACATTCCATTAGGGGCGAGGGCGCCTTTTTCCAGTATGGGTAGCCTTCGTAATTCCACTATTTTTGGCATAGAGTGCTCATTTGGGTTCAAATGTCTCAGAATAAGGTGACGAGAAGGTATGTATTCTTTTGTGCTCAATAATGTATCCAAGTGGCTCCCAACCTGGGGTCCGTAGATCAATTGAAAATTTCATATATCATTTTCCTTCATCATGCTTTTTTCATATCAACTTCCATTACACACACACACACACACACACACACACACATATGTGTATGTATGTATATATACACACGAATAAGCACAATGAAAAAGATATTGTAGTTACATACAGAAACCCATTTAAATGAAGGGTCCTTGGTAGTGAAAATGTATATGATAGCCTACAGCGAATATAGGAGATGTCATTAGGACTTTCAATCCCTTTTCATAATATTACAGTGATTTTTTCTTTGTCTACAGTTCCAGTTGTCTAACGTCGCATAATGGACTGGTCAAATGTATAGTATGCGCCAACAGGCAGCCAAGGAGGACTTGGTCTGTCCCTCAGGAAACAAGGTTTGGTCGACAAACATGAGACCTATGCAAATTTTTAGCAATGGTTGATACTTTTCCGGGATGCTGGGTATCCGTTGAACTAAACAACTGACCCAACTGTTGAAGAGTTAGTTCAAAATCAAGGAAAGTGGCATAAGAACTGTAGAAGGAGGTGGAAGGGACCCTCTTGACCGCCTTATTCAGAGAGGCACAAATCCAGTTTCATACCAGAATCCATCATAACGACTCCTGTCTCATTTCCCAGCTACTCGAATCAGCAGAGAGTCAGGAAAGAAGCCAGCCGACCTGCCTTTTCTGCAGTGAACAGGCTACACAGAGAAAAGAAATTACATGAATTTCAAAGGTGAGTAGTAACTAAATTCTTATTGAAGTTTATGAAATGTAGCTTTTTGTTTGAATACTAAAAAGTCATAAGTAGAGTGTCATACTATTGGATGTGATCCCATTTACATGTAATTATCTATTGAAGCCTATCTTACATAAATTGTTATCCATTTTTCAGTTGGACTTAACAGAAGAGCTGAAAAAAAGTAGGCAACTAGAATGAGGAGATGACAAGGTTTTGACGAAAGTTGCAGTTGGAAATGTTGTGGCTAACGACTTAGTACCACTCTTCCTGTCTGATTGGTTTCACAGAAGATGTGATAATTTTGTAGAAGATTTTGAAGATAACTTTAATGCTACTGACACCAGATCACTGGGAAGAAGTCCTGTCACAAATTGATGAAGACATATCTGAAGGTCGTTCGCTCTTTCCTCTAAAGGATATTCACCAAGAGCTGACTCGCAGAGACAAACAGTATGGATATGAGAGAGAAACAGAACTCGATTAAAGTCAACAATTCTCCAAAGATTCCCTGTTTTGAAAAAGGAAATTGGATATAGAAATGAAGTACCACTGGTCTAGGGGATTCAATGAAAAATGTTTGTGTCTTCATGTCTTGCCTTCCAGTTCAGAGAATTCATATTTTTCCATTTTAAAATGGCAGCCTTATCTGTTGCAGAGAAATGAAGCCCTTTTGGCCTGGAAACCATACATTCCACGTTCAAAAACAGGGCTCAGGAAAGGTGCCAAAAGACTCAATTCCTCATGCACTCAGGTTTTTTTATTATAGAGTAAGAATGCTGTGTTTTATAGAAAGGTACTATGCATTATTATTCATTTGTGTATAGAGTATTGGTATCATTGAATGTAGTTCCTAAGCACATCTATATACTCTACATTCGCTCTTTTTCAAGCTGTTGATTTACTTGGCTTTGTTTCATTTGCGCAGGTATGATGTTATTTGGTCCTTCTTGGGAAGAAGATTTAGAAAAGCCTGCAAGCAATTCTCAGCATTTGCTAACTAATTATGTTCAACTCCAAGATCAAAGTGCAAAACCACTGAAACACCCCTTCCAGTTTACTTAGGTTTATATGCTCATTCTTAGTTTAGAAGCAGTCAGCTAATCGATGAACTAGCTAGCTTTTGGTCTATCTGTAAGCTACAATTGGTAAAATACATAGAAGAAGAAGATAGGGCTTTCTGCTATTTAGCAGTTTTTCAAAGGAAGAGTTGTGACTCCACCTGGACTTCAGTTGGGCTCTACATTGTTGCTGCATGTGATAATATTGACCACAATCCTTCCCTTTCGCACAACAGAGAATCCTTTCATGGCACAGCTATTTCTTTGTTCCAGTCTCAAGAGGACCTGATAATGGAGAAATGAGAGTTCGTTCTAATGCTGGCAGTGGTTCTGGTGTACTAAAACTACCTTCTGGTTATGTTACTGTTCCTCCTTTAGTAACTGGTATCAATGCCTCTCTCCCTGTCTGCCCACCTATCGTTCCATGTTACTAATGATATATCAAATGAGAGAAGGAAAGAAGAGGACTGGGCACAAAGGTAATCTCAAAACTTGAACAAGAAGATGAAGGCACCTCAATCACAGGATGGTCTACAACCATTGTTGAGGCTGGAATTGCAAGGCAAGGTGCAGCTGATGCCTTACTTAAAGTTACTCATGTTACAGGGTCCAGGTTTGTTTACTCTCATAAACTTGACGTTGTGTAAGCTCTCAGTAATGATTATATGGTGTTCTTCATTGTATATGTATTGTATGGGCTGTCTGCTGAGAACAGTGTTGTCTTGTTTACTTTGCTGGTCCTAATTAGTAAGTTCTGTCCAGCTTCTTGGCACAGTCTGTTTGTTCTGTAGTGTTTTGTTGGGTCTTGTTTATGTGTCTGTCTGTCTTGGTGGACCTGGTCTGTGTCCTAGCTATCCTGCTGTTTTAGCTGTTTTTGTCTGTGTTATCCCATCCATTTTCCTGTGTTGCTGTTAAAGATCTACCGTTCACTAAAGTCTGAACTTTTTAGGTATGCCCAGAAGTTACATATGTAGCACTGAGGAAGTTGTTGCAGGAGGCCCACAATGAATTGCAGCCAGAGATGTTATTTGAGGAATGGATCACTTCAATGGAGCAGTCACCAACATTTGTGTTCTGGCTGGCTTTGCTTAAGCTCCAGAGAGATAATCTTTATATTCATTCGTGCTCAGCGCACTAGTAACTACTCTCTGTATGTGGAAAGTTTACAAGCCATTGCTCCTATTTTTTTGCTCTTGACCATTACAACTATCCAAGATGGCTTTCAATTCATATTCAAGTTCTCATGGAACTCGATGAACTTATATTCAGGCTTTTTCAAAATGGCAATTTTGTGATCAAAGAAGATCAGAAGCGATTCTCTGCTCTCGTGGTCGACCAGGCCTATGAACAACTCAACAAGATTATTAAAGGTACTGGTGGAATAAATGGCCTTACTCAAGACTCGACATCACTGACAAAATGGTCGTAGTTTGGACCTGTTCTTATCCAACTCATTCAAGACTTCAATGACTCAAGCTCTTGGGAGGCAAACACTGATGCATTTCACCATGATGAGGGAAAGAAACGGCATTCAAATTTTGCTGAAGATGTATGTAACCTCACTGATGTTATATGGAGTAAGGGAAATCCATTCCTTACCTGCCAGATTTGGTCAACCTTGATGGAGAGATAAGTGAGAACAGTCAAGCAGTGTTTGAACTGGAAAAGATTGGACAAAAGCAATATAGTGAATTTGTTCGAAAGGTAATTGTTGAGAGGACTGTGCCAGTGGATCATCCCATGAAAAAGAACAATATTCTCATCTTTAAAATCAAAGCATGTCGGAAACCTCAGTCAGAGAAACTGCAGTTCTTCAGGTCTAGTGCATCCCTCTTCAGCAGTACGTCGGAACATTAATACATAATCGGCAATACATTTATTGAACAGATGTTTGAAAACAATACAGTCAATAATGGATAAATTATCTGTTATATTTACAAATAGGCTGCTAGATAATTCGGTTAGTTTGACAATATTGCTAAATTTCTTGTACCTCTCCTAGCTCCTTTAACTACGAATATCTATAGCTGTAAGAATTCAGAACATTTTTAGGAAAAAATCTTACCCCAGGATTCAGACTTATTTATGGTTAGCATGGATGTGGAGTCTCGTTTTACTAATGTACCGGTAGAAGAAACCATTGACATTATTGTTAGCCATATTTTTACTGACCCAGATGCCACTTTTAATAATTTCAAACTCACGGATTGTAGAAAATTGCTCGAGCTTGCTGTGCAGGACACAGCCTTTGTTTTTAACGGTAAAGCCTACATTCAGGTTGATGGTATGACGATGGGATCCCCTTTGGGTCTCACCTTTGCAAACATTTTTATGCGCTCCCTGGAGGAGCGCATGCTGGACAATTGTCCTTTGGTCTACCATCCCTTATTTTATAGTAGGTACGTGGATGATACATTTTTACTGTTCAGAGATAAAGATCAAGCTGTCAAATTTCTTGATTATGCCAAAAAAATACATCCTAATATTAATTTTACAATTGAATATAAAAATGAAAATAAGCTGCCAC
Source organism: Macrobrachium rosenbergii (assembly GCF_040412425.1). NCBI lineage: Eukaryota > Metazoa > Arthropoda > Malacostraca > Decapoda > Palaemonidae > Macrobrachium > Macrobrachium rosenbergii. Next base: position 67,084,031 of record NC_089761.1, read on the forward strand.
TTTTAGATGTAACAGTTTTTAAATATAATGATCATTTTAACACCACGGTTTCTAGAAAGAAAACTTTTACCGGCCTAGGCTCAAAGTTTTATAGTAACTGCTTTTATAATTTTAAACAAAACTCCATGTCTACGCTCTTTCATAGGGCTTTTAACATAACGTCTGACTGGGATCTTTTTCACAGTAAAATAACCTATCTCCACCAATATTTCACTGTAATTTATATATATATCCAAATTTTTATATATATATATAAATATTTAAACAATATCTTATATCCTAAAATATATATATATATATATATAAAATTACGATTATATAATCCCATTTATTATGCCAAGGGGGTTGTTTGTTTTTGCCCTCACGTGGCTAATTGCCATTTTAACATGCCATTGAATTAAAGTTTGAATAAAAGGTGAATGAGGGAATAGATTATAAATATAAAAAACATGGAGAAATTTCAGACTACAGAAAATTGTTAGGATGTTTGATATTTATTTTTAATTGCCCTAAATGTAATCTTAGGACAAAAAATAACAAAAATTCACACTTCTTACTGCAAACGTATAATCTGCTCCTCGAGTAGTTAGCCTATGACCAGCGTGAGGGCTGAGGGACCCTGGCCTTTGGGTATACGAGAACCTGAAGAAATTCTACATAGATTTTTGATTTAAAAAGCATGGACATTTCCAAATTAACGAAGTTTTACTTTAGGTGAGTCTGAGAAGGTATCGTTTTTGGAAGGGGTTCGCATTGAAGCTAATTGTGGGGAGTTGTGGTGGTTGAGTCGCCAACCAAGATAGTTTGGACCTAATAGATGGTGATGGGATTTTTCCCATTGGTATCTTGAGGCAGAACCATTTCTGGGGATCAGCCCATCGGAATCCCAGGGGGCTGGTTTTGGAGGTGAGACTCCTGGCTTTTGTCTGGAAGCCCACCAGTCCGAGTTGGAGTAAGTCAGTCCCCGTTGGGGCAGAACTCCCAGCAGGCGGACTTTGGCTTATACCTGGGCCACTGCAAGCGTACTGGTGCTATCCTGAAAGGGTAGGGTATGGGGGTGGACTGTTGGGAGTCAACTCTCACTTGTGCCATTGGTGGAGAATGGAATACCTGACTGATCTACGATACTTTCTTGATATGACCAAGCAGTTTTGGGTGGGTGGATGAACCAGTTTGTGTGGTGTCTGATGTTGGCATCTTGGGGTCTCTTCAGCAGTATTTGGGAGTTTGTTGGGGTGGGAAGCTGAGCAGTAGAGCTGCCCAGTTTACCCTTTTGATATGCTGTCGGGGTCACACACGGGGGCTCACACACACACACATGTGTTCACTTTTGGACTTTTGCATGTGGACTGGTTTAAACTTATGGATTTATATTAGTTCTTCCTCCCCTGGATCCGATGACTTAACAGCACTGGCAACGACTTCTGGCATGAACATGGATACTGGGCTTGGCTGTTGGACAGAACCAAACACCCAGACACCAGGGTGTTAATAAATCTGGTGGATTTGATTCAAATAATAGGGTCTTTTATTGCACTAATGTAAACTTATCATTAGATTATGAATGTTTATACAGTGTAGTAAAACAATTTGGCAAAGAATGGAAAGAATTAAATTAATTCTAGAAAAAGATAAGCAGTCATTTTGTGCTTTAATCAAATTTTCCTCAACCCATTACTAGTGGTCACAACAAAGACTCCATGTCCACATTCTAAATGACTCAGTTCTCAGCATGAAAGTGTTTTCAGTGAAAAACTTGAATGATGAGCCATTTGACTTTGAAATTCCAAAGGCTGAAGAACAGGACCAGCCCCATGGATCAGACCTCTTCCTCCCCCTGAAGTTGGCTGTTGCTATCTACAAGGAGGAGGAAAAATGGATAAAAGCTGCTGACTGCATTGAAGCAAGGTTGGTTCCATTCCCATTGGAAATTTATATCAGTATGGAAAGTTTCATTATAATAAAAGCTGGTAATGAGACTCAAGCAGTTCTGTTAGCTAACTTTAAACCTCCTGAAAGTGGAAATATATGATATCTATTTCATCTCACAGATTCACACAATACACTGAAATATAGTTTACTCAAAAGATTGCATGTTTTTATATAGGAGGAGATTTAAATGGATGCCCTCCTTGTGTATCTCAACCAAAAAAACTGGGTGGTGATGCAGCTATCCTTTTAACCTTCTCTTCCAATTACCTACCTGATACCATCATTGTTGGCCATGAGAGGATGCAGGTTAAAAATATAAAGAATACATACCTAAACAGTGTTGCAAATGCTTTGAATATGGCCACATTCAAAACTCTTGCTGAATAACAATAAAAGATGTCCTGTTTGCTCTTAGAGCAACACCTTTGATGATTGCAATCAGCCCGATACTGTTTTCTTTGATAAGGGTGAAAAGACACCAAATTCTAGGGCTTGTCCTAGATATTCGTTTGAACAAGAAGTGTTGGACAGTGGTTTTAACATCCATTCAGCATTAGTCAGCACTACAACAGATAAGAATGGGGGCAAACAAAAGTGCCTGAGCTTCTGTAATAAAATTAAAGAGAAAACTTCCACCAAAACAAGGAAAAAATAAAATCATAGAAATACTCACAAACCTGATATTTCAGATACCATAAATAATCCCCATGAAAATCACAAACTGCAGAAAAACTTTCGTCAGCAAGTGCTTTGAACAATGATTCAGAAAGCTTTGTACTTCCAAAGGCCAGAAAATTTATCTTCCACCTCGATCTCCTCACTGAAGGAAAAGTCGATTCATCTCAAAGAAAATAAAAAGGTGTGCCAAAATCAGCTAATAATTCAGGAAAATATTCTGAAAATACTTCAAGCCAAAATAATCTAAAGGAACAATCCCAAATGAAATAGATAAGAGATTATTTGAGATCAATCACCCACAGCCACAAACAAAAATAATAATAAAACAACAGTTCACAACAATGAATGAAGCAGGGGAAATAGTTCCCCAAATAATGATAATTTATAATAAAAATTTCAAACAGTTCAGTGTTTCAGGAAGCAGATCTCCTCCTAGAAAGGATGGTTCCAAATGGAGTTTCAGAACAAAACCATCTGAGAGTTCAATTCAGTCTTGCAGCCCTACCTAAGACAAATAGGATTACATCAATTGCCAGAACCAGGGATGCAATAATTCTGAAGACATCAGGTTCATAATAAAAATATGAAGATCAACCAAAGACCCTTTCCAATTCAGATGAAAAGGGATTATGAAAACAATCTCTTATAAAGGTAAATTTCCATCACACCCAATGGAACAGTACTTATATCCAAGGAGTGGGATATATATATATTTACCACCTTAGCATTCTTGCCCGATATCCTTCAGTGGAACTGTATATAGGTCTCAGATATATACAGAAGAACTTAAAGATTTTTAATAATGAATTCAATCCAGGATTAAATGCCTACAAGAAACAATGTTAGTGTATTTTCTTTTATAATCCTGGACTAAATTATTCAATATTTAAATTATATCCCCCACTGGTGATCGTGTGACATGGCGGTGCTCACTGTCTTATTAATAAATCTCGACAGCACTCCACAATGACAATTAACTTTACAAACACCTACAAGCTGTCGCTGATTTCAGTCATCTTTTGGAAAAGAGGACCAATCTGGTCTTATACCTTCCACCAGACCATTGATTTTAACAAGCCAAATATTCAACGTCGTTAATTGACCAATCAGCTCCTTTACGTTCTCTAGGTGATTTTAATGCGTACAAACAACTTAGCAGATTTTCTGTTTTTAGACATAAATCTATGAAATTAATATAAGATATATATATATAGGAATGATGTTATATATAATAATGGGTCAATGACTTTCCACAACATTCATATATAATCATTTCTCTGCACTGGACCTATAGTATTTCTTCAACTAGTATCCACCTTGATTTTATATTGGTCTGTTAATGAAGATTTAAATTATAATTTTATCACATTAATTATGATCCATTTTAAATATGCTCTGAACACTCCAGAAGACAGTTTTACAATATTAAGTGGAAGGTGACAGGCAACCTTTTAGATAAATTCAGCAATGATGTCAATCTAGATAGGGAGTTTAGTCCTTTCATTCTCATCTAGATGCTTAATGATTACTTTAGATGAATCTACTTTGAAACGAGAAAATCAAGATCGATTCTAAAAACTTAACAAATATAGTGAACCTGCAGTTCCCAGGTGGACAATAAGACTGTGGTATTCTGAGAAAACACACACTAGGAAGTGCTACAGACGTTACAAAACTATGTGTGGCTCCCCTCAGTCTAAATTAATCTACAAATTTGCTCATGCCAAGGGCAGCATTTGCGCTTCTATAAAAGCCAAAGAGAATGTTGGCTTTACTATACAAAATGGAATAAACTCCAAGACCCCACTAAAGTGGTGTGGCACAAAATAAAGGAAACTGAGTGGAAAATTTGTTGTGTCACCTTAACGCCCTCAAAAAATAAATGACACTGAAAGAAGAAGCCCACTAAAATTTAAAACCAATGAGCTAGGAAAACAATTTTCTAAAGTTTTCCAGCCCTGGAAACAGATTATTCTCCAGAATTTCAAAAAATTGGACGTATCTGAAATGTGTCCGAGTTTGATTCAGGAAAAAAAACAACTACAAATTTCCCAAAAAGAAACTGTTATCAGTTAATTCCGTCCCTCAAGTGAATCAAAAGCTTCAGGCCTTTGATACAATCATTTGAAATATAAAACCTCCCAGATGATGCCAAAAAATATTTACTGAAGATTATAAACAAAATATGGAAACTGGAATTTTACCAAGGACTGGAAAATATCCATAATTGTCCCTATTAAAAAAGCCTAATAAAGATGCTTCCCAAGCCACCAGCTATAGACCAATAGCTCTTACCAGCTGTGTATGTAAGCTGATGGAGAAAATGATAAATACTAGACTTGACTTGGAGAAAGCATATGACACTACCTGGAGAATTGGCATCATGAAACAATTGCACAAGATGGGCATATGTGGAAGAATGATCAGATTTATATATTCTTTTTAACAGACAGACTTTTAAAGGTAAGAGTGGGAAACTCCTTCTCCCAACCTTTTATGCAGGAGGAAGGAGCTCCCCAAGGAAGCTTTTTAAGTGTAACACTTTTTTCAGTAGCAATAAATAGTGTGGTTGAAAAAATCTCACCCCCTGTTAAATGCTCGCTTTTTGTCGATGACCTTGCAATATGCTGCACAGGATATGATTCCTTGTCTGTATGTAAACATTTGCAAAGGTCTATTAATGCTATTACTAAGTGGGCTGATGAGAATGGTTTCAAATTCTCTTCTTCCAAAACAGTTGCAGTAAGATTCACCAGGTGCCGCGTGTGGAAGAGGTTCCCACACTTAGTTTAAAAGGGTCCATTCTTCCTTGAAACTGAAGTTAAATTTCTGGGATGACTATTGACCACAAATTAACATGGGCTAGCCATATAAATGCCCTAAAGTTTAATGTTAAACAATCTATGAATATTTTAAAGGTTGTTTCTGGATTTAGTTGGGGGCTGATAAGAAATCCCTTCTGAGGCTATATGACTCTCTGTGTCGATCTAAGCTAGACCATGGCTGTCAAATTTATTCCTCAGCCTATAAAACCAAGCTAAAGGAACTGGACGTTGTACACAACATGAGGTTGAGAATATGCTCAGGGGCTTTTAGAACTTCGCCTGTTGAAAGCATATATGTCGACACAAATCATTTTCCCCTTGACCTAAGAAGGCAAGAGCTAGGGTTGCGATACATCGCTAGAATGAAAAGTGCTCCCAAAAATCCCTCCTTTCAAGCACTAAAGGAAACAGACTCGAAGTTTTCTGGTACAAGAGCTTCTAAACCATTCCAAATTCGACTGAATGAGGATGTTAGGAATAATCATCTTAAATCCCAGAAAGTCGTGGAAGTAGAATATCCTGTAAATCCTCCATGGCTTATCCCAGAAGCACCAGTATGTAAGAAACTGTTTAACAAAAAGGACTGCACTGAAGAAGAGATGGAGAAAAGTCAGATAGTGGTGTTGGTTGCGCTGTTATCCTTGGTGATACAGCGTACACAGCTAAATTACCTGACTCTGCATCAATATTTACTGCCGAATTAACAGCCGTAGTCTCTGCCCAAATTTAGTTTTTCAAAGTAGTGACTCTAATTTTGTCATATACTCAGACTCTAGAAGCACCTTAGAAGCTATTAAAAATTTAATAGCTTTCATCCATTAATTAAAAAAAGTTCAGGAGTGTCTTTTTCGTATATATTGTCGACGTAAATCAGTCTCTTTCTGTTGGGTCCCTTCTCACGTGGGGATTCGCGGAAACGAGATGGCAGACAGGGAAGCGAAAGCTGCTAGTATTTTATCAGAAACCTCTTTCAGAAAAGTGCCTCATACAGACCTAAGAGGTCCCATTAGATCTTATGTTTTTAAGTAAATGGCAAAGAAAGGTGGACTTCTCCTCTTCTTGCCAATAATAAGAAATATAGAAATATTAAGGATAATATACTACCGTGGTCTTCGTCATTCCAGCTTGACAGACGAACAGAGGTTATTTTAACCAGATTAAGGCTTGGGCACACTCGCCTAACCCATCAGTTTATTTTAGAAGGAAGCAGCCCTTCAGAGTGTGCTTACTGTGACGAGACACTAACAGTGGAGCACATTCTGGTGGTCTGCCCCAAATATTTTAACCAAAGAGAAAGATATTTTCGTGGTAAATCCCTGTCTGATATTTTGGGAGATGAAGCATATATTTCTGCTATCATCTCTTTTTTTTAAAGTGTGTTAAAATTTTTAACGATATTTAATTTATTTAATATATTTATTACATCACTTAGAATTTTAATGACATTAAATTTTTTATGTATATATCACATCATTCATTAAACTTCATACCTTATTTATTGGTCACATCACTTCATTTTATTTATTAATCATTTCCTTCATGAATTCATAACTTAACATAATTTATTTTCTTTCCATTACGGCGCTGAATGGCCTTGTTGGCCCCAGTGCCTGGGCTTTTGCCTAAATATCATACATCCATCCATCCGTATAATCTGCTAGAATAATCTTCACAGGTAAAGGAGACGCCGCCCAAGGGAAACAATTATACGTCTCCTTTTATCCTTTTAACTTGAACCTATATAAATTATTTACTTTATATGGCACCCAAAGATAGTATCATTTTTCTAAGTGTTGATTTATTATTTGGCAGCAGCTGTACTAACCAAGAAAAATAATACCTGCCATTCTTACCGTTTATATGGTTTCTCTCTCTCTCTCTCTCTCTCTCTCTCTCTCTCTCTCTCTCTCTCTCTCTCTCTCTCCCCATAAACACTTTCCCAGTAAAACGGCATTCCCAGTATTATAGAAGTGTCGGAGACATTTATTTCTTCTGAATACCTGTCTTAAAATAATAGTGTAACACAAATAATCTAAATGATATCTGAGAGGAATTCCTATATGCATCTAAAAAATATGTATTGTACTTAAATAGGTAAAATTCCTATTTATTTCCAAGAATGTGTGATATGATATTAGAAGTTATTCCATATTGCTGAAATATAAAGCATGATTGATATAAAATAGTAAATATGTTCGTAAATCACCCATAGTCCAGAGAGTTTTATAATTCTATGTGTCTGTCTGAATGGTAAAACGAAGCTAAGACAAATGCCAATATTAGTCTCTTATAGAAGATCTCACACAATGTTGATAACTCTGAATTTCGAAAGCTACGTAAGGTATCCCTTGTCAGCTGGGTGCTTGGTCATTGCTAAAAATATCATCCAGAAATGGGGTTAATATATATTCAGCGATATGCTCATTTGCAACCATTATTGTAATTATGTCTACTGAAATTAGAGTACTCTACAATGTTATTGGTGTACAATTAGAAGAAATAAATCACTGGTAAACATTTTAATTCTGTCACGTCTCTCTCGCTTTCATAATAATAAATCCCGCCTTTTTTTATTTTTATTTTACTTAGCTGTTGGAATACTAAGCGGAAACATGAAAATGATCATTGGTCTTTATGATTAGTTTTCTGGCAGACATACAAATAATTTTTAACTATAATATTCAACTGTGATGTAGCTGCCTTTTACGGATTCAAACAGAATGAGAGAAAATGACAAAAAGAAAAAAAAAAACTATGTCATTCACAATCAGTGAAGTGCTTATACCTCTGGCAGCAGAATACCCCAATATATAGTACTTATCCAATGTTTATTTATTTGTTGTGTTACATTAATTACATATTATATATATTACGGATGGCTATTATCACAATATTATCATAAAAGTGAAACAGCTTAATTTAGCAGCAAAACAACAAATACACGCACTATTACAATGATTGTTTATGTTTTCGTACGTCTGGTAGCATGCTACAGGTTTCTGCCGTCAAAAAACCTTCCGGATTGTGGGAAGTGCGAGGCCTCATCTTGCCCTAAGCAAAGGGTTAAGTTAAAACCCAGAGTTTATCCAATCACTCCCTCCTTGAAGTAGCTGCTCAGGCATATTTTGCTGTTTGTAATTTTAGCTGTCCCCAAGGCCAGCCCCAGATTTTTGTGGCAATTAAGGTAAGTTGCATATCATCCTAGTATACCCCATTTTATCTAGCAAGGCACGAGCTTTAAAATTACAATGATATATATATATATATATATATATATATATATATATATATATATATATATATATATATATATATATATATATATATATATATATATATATATATATATATATATATATATATATATATATATATATATATATATGTGTGTGTGTGTGTGTGTGTGTGTGTGTGTGTGTTTGTAATTTTAAAGCTGATGTCATGCTAGATAAAGGGGTATACTAGGATGATATGCAATTTAACTTAATTACCACAATATATATATATATATATATATATATATATATATATATATATATATATATATATATATATATATATATATATATATATGTGTGTGTGTGTGTGTGTGTGTGTGTGTGTGTACATATATGTACATGTTTCTGTATGTACAAAGCATGTAAGTATTTGTACCATCTCTGTAAACCTGAGGTTATTTAAACATTCGTCCTTTACTGGCAAGTCCTGAGATGATTGATATTTGCTTCAGCAAATGGCGGTTATTAGCGAAAGAGGTTTGCATCAAGTTCTGGCAAAACAGGTAATTTTGATGAAACAAGGTTAACCGACAATAGCCTTGGATCTAATGATACAAAGAGCGAGCCTTTAAAATGTTTAAGCTCATCATAAACTTCAACTCTATTTTCTCGGCGTTGCTTACCAAAAAGCAATGGGTTACCTAGTTGTAAACAAACTCTATGGCTTTTTTTTTTTTTTAAAACCTCACATCTTGTAACTGACAATTTTACGCATTTCACGTCAGTAGTATGTATATTTAATTGTAATCTATGTATGTGCTTTTATACTTTAGTGTTAATAACATTGCTGCATTAAGTTCATTTGTGCTTTTGTTTGATTATTGAAGACTTCCTTTGTCTCCTTATATCTGGTTTAAATGTCCTTAGACAATAACGTACCGTCTTTAACACAATTTTGGTGGCAAAATATCATTTCAGTTCAATTAGGTCCTGTCGTATATAAAACATTATTAACATCAATTTATTAGAGGAAGTACTAAGACGTTTGAGGCATGAGTAGTTTTCCTTTTTGTTATTATTATTATTACATACTTTTATTTAACTTGACTTCTGCGTCTGTCTGTCTTCTATGCACAAATCTTGTAACTCAAATTTCGACCTGTTCTCTTCGTCCGATGGACTTGAAATTTTTGCATGGTTACTCAATCCAGTGACAATACAACCTTACATGATCAGTAGGTCAGCAGTGACCTCTAGTGACCCTACAGTAACCCCTCCCAATATCTCAGGACTTGTATGAAATTATTCAGATTTTTCGCAACTTCTTTGACTCAGTAGAATCTATCTTTTATATAACCCCTCCACCTTCCCCTTCCATTTTCCATCCCTTCACCCTTCCCCTGCCCCAGCAAACGATCAAGTATGAATTTAGCCGTGTCCTCCCCCTCCCCTTACCTCTTCCCGCTGTAGGTCCCGTTGCTAAGTAACCAATTGGTTCGCAGCCAGGTTAAATAAGTCCAATCCTTCGGGCCAGCCCTAGGAGAGCTGTTAATCAGCTCAGTGGTCTGGTTAAACTAAGGTATACTTTTCCCTTTCCCCTTCCTCCTTCCCTCACCCTCCCAGTAAACGGATATCAGTTTCGTTAACTAGTATCATAAAATCGGTTACAATTTCTGTCAATTAAAAAAAAAAAACGCATTTAAACATGCTTTTATTGAAATGTACTAAAAAGTAAAAAAGATTTTTGAGTCACACCAGGATTTCTTACAATTAATAATACCTACAAAAATAAAAGCGTGGCCACTAAACATGGAAGGAAATGCTACAAAGAAAAAAGATATATATATATATATATATATATATATATATATATATATATATATATATATATATATATATATATATATATATATATATATTTATATATATTTATATATATTTATATATATATATATATATATATATATATATATATATATATATATATATATATATATATATATATATATATATATATATATATATATATATATATATATATATATATATATATATATATATATATTATTATTGGATATTCATCCTTTTACCGTTCCAGGAATCATTTAATTGTGAAATCATTTAGCATTCCTTGGCCTGTCGGGTTGGGAAATTTGCAGGTGAGAGAAACAAGCGTATTTTGAACCAGTACACAGCCGTTAGTAAACCCCCTCCCCCTTAAAAACATCGTACGATGCTGGGACAATACCAACCCCCCTTCTCCCCCCATCGCCTGAGATGGGGTAGCAATTAGTGTTCAGGAAAGCCCAATAGGCGTATCGAGATTAGGGGATGCGGTAGGATTTTATTCTGTAAGCCCTTAGCCCTAAGGTCAGTTGCGGATTTACATTGAGGCTAATGAGGCTGCAGCCTCAGGCCCCGGGTACTGAGGGGGCCCCCGATGAGGTGATGATTAGAAAATATATCAATAAAATTGGCAATAGTACATTTACGAGAATTGGCAAACCTGGGTGTATATGCGTTCATGTCAGCTGGGGAAACCTCGAGGTAGTGGTGTGGTGTATATAGTGAGAGGAGCCAACGAGTACAGTTCACGTGGCACAGAAACGTGTTGGACATGCACTGTGCTGTGAGTACTTGAGTTTATGTGAACAGTGTGAATTGGGTCTGCACTATATTTGATTGTGCTCAGTGATTGATAGTATTGAGGTGAATTACTGGTGCGTGTGGCATTTGGTTTGTGAAGCATTATGTTTTGTGTTATCATTTTATTTGTCACAATCAATCAATCAATCAATCAATCAAATAATCAAATAATCAATCAAATATATATAAATATATATATATATATATATATATATATATATATATATATATATATATATATATATATATATATATATATATATATATATATATATAAGTAGTTCAACTGTGAAGTTGCCTAGAATAGCTATATTGATAAAATATGTCTGATATTGAAGGTGTTATGTAATATTATGTGCATGAGGAGGAATATGGTGGACTCTGTATTGTGGTGGTAGTGATACGTTATTATATAACTTATAACCGTTGTATAATAACGTATGATCACCAACACAATACACAGTCCACCAAATTCCTCCTCATGCACATAACGCTACCTTCAATGTTAGATATCTTTATCAATATATATATATATATATATATATATATATATATATATATATATATATATATATATATATATATATATATGTGTGTGTGTGTGTGTGTGTGTGTGTGTGTGTGTGTGTGTGTGTGTGTGTGTGTGTGTGTGTTCTTGACAATGTTGCAGCTATACCACACTAGAATAGTTATAAAATATAAATATAAAAATATAAAATATAAATATTTATATTTTATAGTGGTTATAACATCCAGGTCTGGATTGGTTCGGATGGGGAACAGGCACTGAAAAAGGTAAGAACCACTGTATTAGAGATAATGAACACTATTTTTCGTTCCATTATGACCTAATGGTCAAGCTAGAGAGAGGTGGAAGCTCTTCTGCTGTGGCCATCCCTAGTCGGAGCTCTAGGAGCAGGCGTCAAAAATGAATTGAATTGAATTGATAGATGTTTGTTTTCGCCTCTAAATGGTAAGGGAGTACTGATTTTACTCCAGTACTGATTTATATTTGTGTGTTTCGCAAGGAAGGAGAGATATATTTGAAATCACCCTCCCTTTCCTGGGCCCTCAACCATAGCAATATGGGATAGTTTGATTTGCCTGCATTTTTTTCATAGTTTATGATAATTACATTTTATTGTTTGTTTGTTTCCAGAACCCAGAGATGTCTTAGAAAGTATGAAAGTGGGGCAGTTAAGCGAAAGAAAGCAGCTGAGAGAAAACTTAAAGAGGAAAATATAACCAAACAAACAGCACGGATAGAGACATTTTTCACTCAGTCTGTATCAGAATCTGCTGCATCTTCTTCTTCAGCTGAAATAGAAAAGATATCCATGCCAGTAGAGCATCAGAAGCTCAGCTTCACAATCAACATGATAGTGATGACGTAAAAAACAGTCATATGGCCATGAGGAAGCTTCACTGACTATAGATAGTAATGGAAATACATCCTCAGGTCTTTATGAGACAGATTTAGGATTATGGAAAGAGGTCTCATCAGATATGCAAGCACATTTCATTAGTGTAGGTAGTGTGGACTGTCAGCATAAAGATGATGATTTTGCCAGGTCCAAACGTTCATATGCTGATCAATTTCGTTACTGTACAGCTGCTTTATTCACTCGTATACATACTCTTACTGGTGAAAAATCAGTTCGAACTTGGTTATGCTACTCTCCAACAAAAGGTAAAGTGTACTGCTTTACATGTAAACTGTTATCAACTGAGGCTAGCGAATTTTCCTGTAGCTTTAATGACTGGAAGAATGTAAAGCGTGCCATTGACAATCATGAAAAGAGTCAGACACACCTGTTGGCTTGTGTGGCTTTTAAACAGCGATCAAGTCTGGTGGGTTGTGTTGATGCAATGAATGAAAAGTTGTTGGTAAGTGAAACAAATGATTGGCTATCAGTTCTTCAACGTTCGGTAGACGTCATCAAATTTTTGGCTGAGAGAGGTTTGCCCTTTAGAGGACAAGAAGAAATGTTCGGATCACCAGCAAATGGCAATTATATGGGAATACTTGAGCTAGTAGGTAAATATGACAGTTTTTCTGGCCACCCACATTGAGAAATATGGTAACCCAGGTTATGGTATGAAGTCTTATTTGTCTTCTACAATATGTGATGAATTGATCTGTGTCATGGGCAAAAAGTACTTTCTGTAATTGTTCAGGAACTGAAAATGGTCAAGTATTACAGTATTTGCATTGACTCTACACCAGATATATCTCATGTTGATCAACTGTCAATAGTTGTTCGTTATGTAAAGGAAGATGGTCCTGTTGAAAGATTCCTTTCTTTTCATCGATATTAATACACACACAGGAAAGGACTGGCCACTGCACTTCTAGATTTCTTGAGGACCAACAAAATAGACATCAGTGACTGCCATGGTCAGTCTTACGACAACGCATCAAACATGTCTGGTACATACAATGGCGTACAGGCTCACATTCTTTCAGTGAACCCTCTTGCTGCATACATACCCTGTTTTGCTCATTCTTTAAACTTAGTAGGAGCAAATGCTGTTGATTGCTGTCCTCTCACTGTTCAGTTTTTATGTAGTCCAGAGAGTGTACACGTTTTTGCTGCATCTACTCATCGCTGGAGCATACTTGTTAGTGCATTAGACAAACAGGCACCAGTGCCCAAAAAACTGTCAGATACGCGTTGGTCATGTCATGCTGATGCAACCAGTGCTCTGCGGAAAGGGTTTAAGAGGGTTCTGTATGCTCTAGAACAGATCACAGGTGCCCAGAAGAGAAACAAATCACTAGACAAGAGGCAAAGGGATTATCAAATGAGTTTCACAAACTAGAAACTGGCATCCTCATAACACTGTGGGACACTGTTCTGCAAAGATTTAACAACACAAGCAAAGCTCTTCAGTGTGCTACACTTGACCTGGATAATGCAGTTAGTCTCCTAAATTCTCTACAGGATTTCGTTTCTTCATTACGCTCAGAATTTGATGATTTTGAAGAACAAGGTAAGAGCTTAGTGAAACTAACACTTATGAGGAGGAAACCCCAGGAAACAGAAGCGGAAGAAACAATTTGATGAGAGCTCAGGTGAAGAAACAAGAATGTCCGGAAAGGAGAAATTTCAGTAGAGGTCTTTTAAGAATTATTGATCACTTGAATACTGCACTAGTATATCGTGCTTCAGCTTATAAGGATATCAGCTCAAAATTTGGTTTTCTTGTCTAAAGTGATGACAATGGACAGGAATTCACTTAAACATCATTGTGATTTGTTAGTTAATCATTATCCTTCTGACATTGAGACCAGCTTCAGTGATGAAATGATTCACTTTGCATCCTATGCTGCAGCAAATATCAATGATTTCCGTAACAAAAATGAAAACCAAGAATGTAGCACTGAATTGATTGTTTATCGAATGCTCTTGCAACACGGGTTGAAAAAAGTCTTTCCGAATGTTGAAATAGCATATCGCCTGTATTTGTGTCTCATGGTGTCAAACTGTACTGGAGAGCGGAGCTTTTTCAAAGCTTAAACTGATAAAAAAATGAAACACGAGCAAAAATGAAGGAACAGCGTCTAAACATGCTGTCACTTATGTACATAGAGACCAGTATTTTGCGAAAGTTAAACTTTCAGGATGTAGTGAGAGACTTTGCAAACCAGAAAGCTAGGAAAGTGAAGTTCCTAAGTAGGCATTAACTTTACAACATGGATTTTCATGTTGACATTTGCACACTCGTTTTCATGTTGACATTTATTTGACACTCATTTTTCGCATTTTTTCATGTTGAATTTATGAAATATATACAATGCATATTAGTATTTTCATGGAAACATGAGACCAGAGTTCATAAAATGTATCTAATGTGATTGATTTTCTGTAACTACTTACCTTCAATTGATTAGGTAATACTTGCCTCATATGTGAATTATACAAATACATGAATTGTTCAGTTTAATATTTTCATTGTTTTTCTGTTGTTAGTTTGTAATGGAGTTTTCTTTTTTTATACAGTATGATACAGCATAATAGATCAATCGTTTCAATGTAACTCAAACGTAAAACTTATTGATAGTACACTAACTGATATTGTTCATATTGAAACATGTGCTAAAACAAAATATGATAAATGTGTACATGTCTGTTAAAAGGGCCCCTGATGTGAAGTAGCCTCAGGCCCCAAGTACTGTTAATCCGCCCTGACTATCCCATACTACTACTAAACTCTTAAAACTATGAAACAATTCGGAGTTACTAACTGGAATTTCCCCAAACAATCCCCTATCAGATACACTAACTTCAAGATACTACCGATGCAAATTCTTCCCAGTAAAAATTACCTGAGAACCATGCCGATATACTGAATTCATTAAAGGCAATTCTAAACAACCGAGAGATAAAATATTTCTCAAAATTCCCTTTAGAAGCGGCAGCCACTGACTTAACCTAAGTTTGAGTTTTTGATGACACTTACTCTGCTTAACAATATTCAACAAGGTAGTTTGACAGGTCGACAAAGCTACCGTAGGATCTAAAACCTCCCCCCATCCTATCAACTTGTGACCAATTTAAAGAAGCCCATAAAGTCCCAAAACCTTACTGTAATAACTCATAACTATCTGTAAAGTCATCAAAGTTTTACCCTGGTTAGCAAATACTGTCAATACCTGCTCAATTCTCAGCAAATGCTAAATTGACATCTAGCAATTGCTCCTATGATCATAACAACTATAATTACCAGTGGCGCAGCCCTCTTACTCCTTCCAGAAGAGAACTGAAAAATCTAAATTTGGAAGTCTTATTAAAGTCTTCCTAATCCTATCCTGAACCCTAACTGATTTGCCCAAACCCGTAACAGATCAGACAGATTCCGTCTGATATACAAATTACCCCAACAAATGTGCGTCAGATGACAACTAAACATCATAATATTCTTACATAATAAACATGAGCCTAACCTCACTACGAAATTTGCCCATGCCACGACTCCCAATGTCATGTAAATACGGGACTTTAGCATAAAAACAAAGAAAGAATATAAAATTTAATGGGAAAAAAACCAACTTACTTTTAACTGAGTATTGCAACACACAAGAGCAAGAAAAACTGAACTCGAACAATTAAAGATTTGTATAACTCTATGGACCAACGTCCTCCCCAGTCAAAAAAAAAAAAAAAACTACAAGTCGCTCCCATTTAACACCCATTAAAAACAAAAAGAGAGAGGAAGAAAAATTATCATAACCACGATACAACACAGGAATTAACCCATAAGATTCCCATTAACCTGTCTTTTTAATTTTAGATATATGTGTCAACTGAGACACTCGTATTCTCATCTAGAACAACAAATCTATGCCCCTTCTTTACTTCTACAACACGAAAGCTCCTTCAAATTTAGGACCTAGCTTATAGTCCAACTGATTCCTGACATTTTTCATAAAAACCCTATCTCCCACAGCAACTTTAACTCTATCCGGCTTTTGATGACTTCTATCTACCATATCCCCCGTTTTCATTTCAAGATTCCTAGGAAGAAGAGCATATCTCCCTTTTGCTGTTGACACGAGCGCCCTCAACGTGTCGTCCCCTGATGGAATCCGCTTAGCAAATCAGAGTTAAAGCTGGGTAACCAAACAGTGCTTCATTGGGAGACATTCCAATGGTATCACTAACAATGGAATTAATGCTGTGCTGCACCTGTGGAATATTTCGATCCCAATTTGCATCATTTCCCCCTCCTGTCGTCCTAAGAGCTTCAATAACCTTCCTATTTGCCCGCTCACAAAGCCCATTAGGTTCTGGTCTACAGGGAGTAATAGTGACTTTCCAAATGCCCATTACATCTGCAAGACACTAACGTATTGTTCACAAATTCTCTCCCATTATCTGCAATCAGCACCCCAGGAACCCCATAACTACAAATATACCCATTAAAGAATGTGACCGCCACCTCTTCCGCTGTGTTCTGCTTCAACAGAAAAATCTCTATGAACCTAGTTAATTTGTCAACAACCACCAACAGGTGCCTATGGTCATAACTAGATTCACAAAAATTGCTTAAAAGATCCATATGGACCCTGGTCCAAGGCCTGCTGGAATAGGAAATGAACCCAACTTACAAGAAACGACCCTCAATGGCTTACACGCATTACAAACTGAACAGCCTCTCACAAAGTCTTCCACTGAAGTGAGCATATTCTTCCAAAAGAATTGTCCCTGTATATTCTGATAAGTCTTCTCAATACCCAAATGCAGACTGCCAGACCTAGAGTGAACAATATTCAGAACCATAGGTACTAAACTCCGAGGGACAACTATCTGCATCGTATCACCCTTATCCTTACTATTCCTCAGTCTGTATCTAATCTTCCTAACTAACAAATAACCCTCTAATTCAAGCCCCACAAAAGGCAGCTTGTAACCCTTCCTAACTAATTCCCTTCTAAGAAACACTTTTGCATCTGCCAAAATCCTATCCTCATCCTGCTTAGCTTCTACTGAACTAATATCCCAGTCTACGCAATCTCCAGATACATAACATACATGAGTACCATCTGCATCAGAAAAATTTCTATTAAGGGCGTCTGCAACAACATTATGTCTACCCTCGATTTACTTAAGCTTGACATCAAAATCCCTGATTATCAGAAACCACCAAGCCCTTTTAGGGGAAAGATCCGGCTTATTAAAAAGATCCAACAATGGCTTATGGCCTGTAAGAACCTCTACCTGATTGCTCATCAAAACCATTTTGAAATGAATCAAAGTAGGCACAACGGCAAAGGCCTCTCTGTCCACTACTGACCATAACCGTTCATTACTACCCCGTGTCTTAAACTTCCTACTGTAAAATGCAATCGGATGGAGTCTTCCATCGAACTTCTGCATAAGGTATGCCCCTATACCACCATAACTATTGTCTGTTACCAACATGAAAGGACGTTCCAAATCAGGAAACTTCAACACTGGGAGATTCACTAAGGCACCCTTAATCTTCTGGAAAGCTACTTGCTGCCCATCTCCCCATACAAACTGCACATCATCCCTCATGGCATCGGTCAAGGGAGATGCTAGAATAGAAAAACCCTTCACAAACCTACGGAAAAATCCAGCCATGCCTAAGAATGACCGAATCTGTTCCTTATTCTTGGAAGTAGCAAAATCCACAATTGCCCTAACTTTATCATCATTCACTGTAACCCCCTCTTTAGAAATGACATGACCCAAATACACTATCTGCCTCTTCAAAAAATTACACTTAGCTAACTTTATCTTCAAACCCGCTAACCTAAGCCTCCTAAAAGCCTTCCTAAGAACCTCTAAATTTTCCTGTACCAAATCCATGGCAACTAGGATGTCATTCATGTACAGGAAGACTTTCCCCTAACAAGCCATGCAAAACTGTATTCGTTAGCCTAGTAAATGTCATCAGGACTACCTCATAAACCAAGAGCATCCGCATGAACTCATAATGCCCCTCTGGCAACGAGAAAGCCGTGTATTCTCGACTCTCCTCACTAAGTGGTACTTGCAAATGTGAGTTTTACATCAGATCAATTGAAGAATAAATATTCTTGCCCCAATCTCAATAAATAAATCTGGCAAACACACCACAGGGTAACGATCAGGAATAGGTTTCTCGTTCAACTTCCTAAAGTCCACATAAACTCGGACTAAACCATCCTTCTTAGGCACTGCCAACAACAGGAAATTAAAAGGCGAGGAACTGGGTCTAACAATGCCTTCTTCCTCCCACTTATTAACCTCTTGCTCGACCTGTTCTCTAATCTTAAAAGGAATCCTATATGAAGGAATAAAAATAGGTTTTCAGTCTTGTCCTCCAACTGAACCTTGTGTTCTAACACATTTGTTAACCTAACTTATCCCCTTTGGGTGTGAATATGTCCATAAACT
>NC_089761.1:67108236-67110736 GCF_040412425.1 Macrobrachium rosenbergii
TCACCCCTACACCATGCCTGTCGAGGACCTCATAGAGCGGCACAACACCTCACAGACTCCGTCAAGGCTTCACAGCGGCTAAAACCGGCCACACAGCCGGTCAGCTCCGTCCAGCCTGAAGAGGACGTAGAGCAGCCCGTCAACGCCATCGCCAACAGGCGTCCACGAACCACAGCAGCGGAGGTCCCGGGCTTCTGTCGCTACCACAAGTGGTTCGGAAAGGACGCCCGAAACTGCCTGCCGCCCTGCTCGTTCAACCGTTCAAAAAACGGGGGTGGCGGCGGCCAGCAGGACAAGCCGCCATGGCAGCCGAAGAACCCAGGGCCTCAAAAACAGTAGGTTTTTACGTCCGCGACACCGTTTCCGGCAGGATGATGCTGGTCGACACAGGAGCCTTTAAGTCGGTCTTCCCAGCATCCAGAGAGGACCGCAACCAGACACCAGACCCGGCCGCTTTCCTGACGGCCGCCAACGGAACCCCCATCCTCTCCTACGGCACCAGGCTCCTGTCGATCTCCATCCTTGGCCAGAGTTACTCCTGGGACTTCATCGTCGCGGACGTGGAACCCCACTCCTGGGGCGATTTTCTGGCGCGCCGGCCTGCTGAGTCGGCGTGGGCGCAAAGCGCCTCCTCGATACCGACTCCTGCCGGTCTCTCCGTTAACGGCGGGACCCAGACCCACCATCAGCGCCGTCGCCCCCACCAGTATGCACACCTTCTGTCGGAGTTCCCTGAGGTATTTAAGCCCGAGCTTCGCCAAGTCCCGGGGCCCCAGCCAAGCACGGCATATACCACCATATAGTGACTAAAGGGCCCCGACACATGTGAAGTTCTGCAGGCTTCCCCTCAGCGCCTTCAGGAGGCGAAAAAAAGCATTCGCGGAGATGGAACAGATGGGCATCTGCAGGAAAGCCTCCAGTCCATGGGCCTCCCCCTCCACATGGTGCAGAAACCGGACGGCTCCTGGAGACCCTGCGGCGACTACAGGCGGCTCAACATTGCAACAGAGCCCGACCACTACCCTCTACCCAATATGCAAGACCTCACGGCCTCCTTTCACGGGGCCAAAATATTCACTAAATTGGACCTTCTTAAATCTTATTTCCAGGTACCTGTTGCGCCAGAGGACATACCAAAGACAGCCATCATCACGCCCTTCAGGTCCTATGTGTTCGCCTTCTCCACCTTCGGGCTGAGAACGCTGGGGCCACCTTCCAGCGGCTCATGGACAGCATCCTGGGGACCTAAAATTCTGCGTATGCTCGTCGACGACATTCTCATATTTTCCAGGTCTCACAGCGAACACCAGAGGCACATCAAAGCAGTCCTCCAGCGCCTCCAAGAAAACGGCCTCGTCGTCCGTTTCGACAAGTGTACCTTCGGCGTCCAGAAAGCAGAATTCCTGGGTCACGAGGTGTCTCCGACAGGCGTCCGCCCTCTTACATCGAAAGTGGCAGCCGTAGCCAAGTTCGACACCCACCTCCATCAAGGCCGTCCAGGAGTTCCTTGGGATGGTAAACTTCTACAGGCGGTTCATCCCGGGATCGCGCACACCACGGCCCCCTGACGGAAGTCCTAAAAGGTCAACCGAAGTCCTGTCTTGGGGACCCAGCCAGCAGCAGGCCTTTTCCCTGACGAAGGCCGCCCTCACCAAGGCAACCGCCTTGGCACACCAAGATCCCAAGGCTCCCTCCAGCTGACGACAGACGCCAGTAACGTTGCCTGCGGTGCTGTTCTGGAGCAAATCATCAACGGCGCCCCCAGCCCATCGCCTTCTTCAGCAAGAAGTTCAGTCCCGCAGAGTCCCGCTACAGCACCTTCGACGGGAACTCTGCTTGCGATGTACCGCGCAGTTCGGCACTTCAAGTTCCTCCTGGAGGACGCCCTTCACAATCTTCACAGACCACCAGCCACTGGTTCACGCCTTCACGAAGCAGGGGACGCATGGTCTTCCAGACAGCAGCGCCACCTCTCAGCCATAGCCGAATTTACCTGTTCCGTCAGGTACCTCCCGGCAAGAAAAATCCGTAGCAGACGCCCTCTCCAGAGTCGAGTTGAACGCAGTGCAGCTTGGTGTAGATTACCAGGACCTTGCCAGAGAACAGGCGCTGACCCAGAAACCCCAGCATACCGCACCGCCATCACATCCCTCAAGTGGCGGACGTGACCCTCGCCCCGGAGGCCCCAGCCTGCTCTGTGACATCAGCACAGGCCAGCCCCGCCTTTGGTTCCAGCCTCACGCCGCCGCCAGGTATTCGACATCATTCACGGCCTCTCACACCCCTCCGGCAGGACCACGGCCAAACTGCTTTCAAAAAGTTCGTCTGGCACGGGTGCAAAAAGGACGCCACAGCCTGGGCAAAACAGTGCCTGCAGTGCCAGACCAGTAAAGTGGGTCGTCACACGCAGTCGGGGTGGCGAGTTCCCCACAGCCAGGCGCCGCTTCGGCCACATCCCATCGACGTCGTCGGGCCCTTCCCCATCAGGCGGATCCAGATA
>NC_089761.1:67115736-67118236 GCF_040412425.1 Macrobrachium rosenbergii
TGTATCATACTGTATAAAAAAAGAAAACTCCATTACAAACTAACAACAGAAAAACATTGAAAATATTAAACTGAACAATTCATGTATTTGTATAATTCACATATGAGGCAAGTATTACCTAATCAATTGAAGGTAAGTAGTTACAGAAAATCAATCACATTAGATACATTTTATGAACTCTGGTCTCATGTTTCCATGAAAATACTAATATGCATTGTATATATTTCCATAAATTCAACATGAAAAAATGTGAAAAATGAGTGTCAAATAAATGTCAACATGAAAAACGAGCAAACAAATGTCAACATGAAAATCCATGTTGTAAGTTAATGCCTACTTAGGAACTTCACTTTCCTAGCTTTCTGGTTTGCAAAGTCTCTCACTACATCCTGAAAGTTTAACTTTCAAAATACTGGTCTCTATGTACATAAGTGACAGCATGTTTAGACGCTGTTCCTTCATTTTTGCTCGTGTTTCATTTTTTATCAGTTTAAGCTTTGCAAAGCTCCGCTCTCAGTACAGTTTGACACCATGAGACACAAATACAGGTGATATGCTATTTCAACATTCGGAAAGACTTCTTTCAACCCGTGTTGCAAGAGCATTCGATATACAATCAATTCAGTGCTACATTCTTGGTTTTCATTTTTGTTACGGAAATCATTGATATTTGCTGCAGCATAGGATGCAAAGTGAATCATTTCATCACTGTAGCTGGTCTCAATGTCAGAAGGATAATGATTAACTAACAAATCACAATGATGTTTAAGTGAATTCCTGTCCATTGTCATCACTTTAGACAAGAAACCAAATTTTGAGCTGATATCCTTATAAGCTGAAGCACGATATACTAGTGCAGTATTCAAGTGATCAATAATTCTTAAAAAGACCTCTACTCGAAATTTCTCCTTTCCGGACATTCTTGTTTCTTCACCTGAGCTCTCATCAAATTGTTTCTTCCGCGTCTGTTTCCTGGGTTTCCTCCTCATAAGTGTTAGTTTCACTATGCTCTTTACCTTGTTCTTCAAAATCATCAAATTCTGAGCGTAATGAAGAAACGAAATCCTGTAGAGAAATTTGGGAGACTAACTGCATTATCCAGGTCAAGAAGTGTAGCACACTGAAGAGCTTTGCTTGTGTTGTTAAATCTTTGCAGAACAGTGTCCCACAGTGTTATGAGGATGCCAGTTTCTAGTTTGTGAAACTCATTTGATAATCCCTTTGCCTCTTGTCAGTGATTTGTTTCTCTTCTGGGCACCTGTGATCTGTTCTAGAGCATACAGAACCCTCTTAAACCCTTTCCGAGAGCACTGGTTGCATCAGCATGACATGACCAACGGCGTATCTGACAGTTTTTGGGCACTGGTGCCTGTTTGTCTAATGCACTAACAAGTATGCTCCAGCGATGAGTAGATGCAGCAAAAAAACGTGTACACTCTCTGGACTACATAAAAAAACTGAACAGTGAGAGGACAGCAATCAACAGCATTTGCTCCCACTAAGTTTAAAGAATGAGCAAAACAGGGTATGTATGCAGCAAGAGGGTTCACTGAAAGAATGTGAGCCTGTACGCCATTGTATGTACCAGACATGTTTGATGCGTTGTCGTAAGACTGACCATGGCAGTCACTGATGTCTATTTTGTTGGTCCTCAAGAAATCTAGAAGTGCAGTGGCCAGTCCTTTCCCTGTGTGTGTATTAATATCGATGAAAGAAAGGAATCTTTCAACTGGACCATCTTCCTTTACATAACGAACAACTATTGACAGTTGATCAACATGAGATATATCTGGTGTAGAGTCAATGCAAATACTGTAATACTTGACCATTTTCAGTTCCTGAACAATTACAGCAAGTACTTTTTTGCCCATGACACAGATCAATTCATCACATATTGTAGAAGACAAATAAGACTTCATACCATAACCTGGGTTACCATATTTCTCAATGTGGGTGGCCAAAAAACTGTCATATTTACCTACTAGCTCAAGTATTCCCATATAATTGCCATTTGCTGGTGATCCGAACATTTCTTCTTGTCCTCTAAAGGCAAACTCTCTCAGCCAAAAATTTGATGGCGTCTACCGAACGTTGAAGAACTGATAGCCAATAATTTGTTTCACTTACCAACAACTTTTCATTCATTGCATCAACACAACCCACCAGACTTGATCGCTGTTTAAAAGCCACACAAGCCAACAGGTGTGTCTGACTCTTTTCATGATTGTCAATGGCACGCTTTACATTCTTCCAGTCATTAAAGCACAGGAAAATTCGCTAGCCTCAGTTGATAACAGTTTACATGTAAAGCAGTACACTTTACCTTTTGTTGAGAGTAGCATAACCAAGTTCGAACTGATTTTTCACCAGTAAGAGTATGTATACGAGTGAATAAAGCAGCTGTACAATAACGAAATTGATCAGCATATGAACGTTTGGACCTGGCAAAATCATCATCTTTATGCTGACAGTCCACACTACCTACACTAATAAAATGTGC
>NC_089761.1:67120736-67143236 GCF_040412425.1 Macrobrachium rosenbergii
ATCTTCATGCTGCATCTTCATGGGTACCATCAAGTGGTTTCGGTGCCGTCTTTAAGGGAAGTGGTCACTACAATCTCACCTCTGCCTCCAATGCTGAAAGATGGACTTTTCCCCATCCCGAATCAATACCTCCTCATCGCTATTTTATCAGTGATTGGGGCCGTTGTCGTCATACTCTGCATAAAGTGGAGTG
This sequence comes from Macrobrachium rosenbergii, assembly GCF_040412425.1. Classification (NCBI taxonomy): domain Eukaryota; kingdom Metazoa; phylum Arthropoda; class Malacostraca; order Decapoda; family Palaemonidae; genus Macrobrachium; species Macrobrachium rosenbergii. The sequence goes on from NC_089761.1 coordinate 67,120,930, forward strand.
TGGTTTCTGCACGAAAACAGTGTGTGAGTAATCCCTCACATGAAGGTCAGCCTGCCAAGGGTGTGGCTGTCCATTTGGTACTCGAATCTGGAAATTAGAAAGTACTATTTCCCTAGTGCTGGGGGCAGCACTTCTTTGGGTGGCCGATCATCTGAAAAGCATGTAAGTCACAATTATGTTATGAATTACAATACACAATAGATGCTGAATTAACAAGTGTGGAGGAAAACTTTCCCAAAATCTTGGTGAAGAATGTTTAGCTAGCATATGACGCATTTCCTTGTTAAGTAAGGATGGCATCAGAATTTTTGTGAGATGACACTGTATGTACGTTCGCCGGAAGTGTCCAGGTTCTGGTGAGGAACATGTGTTTATGCGTGTCTTTTGGCAGAGTCCCAAGGTGAGAAGGGATTAGGTCGGTTAAAGGGGATCATTAGAAGACCAACATTGAACCTTTTGAAAAGTCTCGAAAAGTAATGAGACGTGTTGTGCTCAATAACCAAACTGATTTGAACACTGGGGCTCGAGGTAAGGATCATGTCTATTTACCAAACTGTAGTGTGTTTTCTCCATTTCTATAAAATGTATCTGGTTTTTGAATAACATAGGAGGAATTCCCATATTTGTATTTCTTTTGTGTTTTGGGAAACTAAAGAAGATTTTTGCTCGTATTCTTCAGATGTTTCGCTGAGTAAGAGGTCGAGAATGTACTCATTGGGAATATACTACACTTGGACCTATTTTTGATCTGTTTATTTTATTTGATGACCAAGGTGTTAGTCACTAGTATTGGTTGGTCTAGAATCATTAATTTGATGGATTGTGTATCAGAATTTCCTTCCGTTATAATTTCCATTTGTATGTCCGTAGCTTTTGCTGAATTACTTTCGTTAAATTTGCAAAAAAGGCTATTTTTGAATCTGGGTGTTTAATTCCAGTAGGACTTTGTCTGAGGTTAGATACAGTTAGAGGAGTCCACGAGGGAGAAGTAATGTGCTGACCCAATGCTGAACCATCACCACTAGAGAATCTTAGGGATGTAAGTTGATATGGTACTGTTCTTAAAACAGATACCGTGAAGAGACTATGACCCTAATTGACCCTGTGTAGGTAATTAACACACACACACACACACCACACACACACACACACACACACACACACACACACACACACACACACACATATATATATATATATATATATATATATATATATATATATATATATATATATATATATATATATATATATATATATATATATATATTAGTTATGTGGGTCATTCGGCTGATGAGTTTAATTATTAATTACTGTGATTTATATGTCCTTGCTTTACCTAAGACCCACGTACTCCTATCAATTGAGGCTAAAAGTTACCAAAAAAACAGATAATTAACTTAATTAGATTCGGTCACCAGTTGAAACTATGTTACTGAATATATTAACACATAAATTAAATAAACCATATTACTTAACCATCTAGTTCAACAAAAATGATTGAAATAAAAAAAATCTTATGGGAGCTAATAACAGCTCCAACTTCATCCCACTTCGGACTTAAGTTATTTCAACATGAGTTAGTGGATGACACAACAGCTGAGAAAGCTCTTGCAATGCACAGATAAGCAATTCCAAGCACAGGACTCGAGTATATTGTTGCTAATCCTTCTCCAAACAAGATTATTGCCAGCTTCCAAGGTGTGCCCGATTCTGGAAGAGACGTATCCAGATAACACTTCAGATTCCACAACCTCTCACTTATCATTAATTGACTGCAAGGGATGTATCTTAGATCAAGGATATTACAGTAAGACCATGGAGGATACTTTATGCAATCTCACTAGGCAACACTTATTGTATTTCATATAACTAACTTCATAAATGGGATATGGTTTTACTACAATTTCCTTAGCCAGTTACTGTTTAAGGGAGGAACTGGGAGTAATTGTCATCTTCAGACTTAACATGATTTAGATAATGCAGAGATCAATTGCATCAGAAGCCCTGGGTCCATTGAAAAGGCAATTTCCCCAGCTGTTCCACAAGAAGGGTAAAGGACAAAAGGAGGAGGCCGAGAGAGATACACTGTGCTTACTCTAACTTAAGGGTATTGCTGGACTCCCAAGCTGGGTCAAAGTGAGTGGGTGCTTGCTTGGAAGACTCCTCCCACTTAGTGGCCTGCAGGTAGCCTGAAAAATGACAAAACTTGCCAGGTCATAGGAAAGTGAGCTTAAGGTATACGCCAACTAAAGGTGGCCCTGGTAAAACCTGCCCTGTTGAATAGGTCCCTAAACTAAAATTCAAATCCTCAGACGATGGTTGGTGTTTCTGAACAACAGCCAGCTCTCTAGCTTGCCCCTCTAAACTGCTTTTACAAAGAGAAAGCTTTTGGTGCTTTCCTTTCTTTGTTTTTATATATATTCCTACTAAATCACGGAAGAGAGGTCGAACAGTATAAATATTTCTAAGAATATATATGTTGCGCTTGAGGGCAATCAACAATCTCTTTTCCATATGCTTTTATTTACCCGAAACACAACCCTTCAGCTGTTTACAGATCGTCCAGTCTGCTTCCGTAATGCTGGTAAACCACAACTCCTGCTATTTAGGAAAATGTCAGTAATATGAAACTTTCCACCCAAGATGTGACCAAGGCTAACTGTATAAAAGCCAAGTGCTGTTCCGTAAAGAAATTATACAGTTAACTACCATAAGTAAATGGCTGGGATATAAGTAGCTGTTAACTATATACAATTTAATAAGCGATTTTCTTAACTGTAGCACCTCTTAGGCACTTCTGCGATCTTGACTGCTCATACGCTACACATTCCCACCCGCTTTAGTTGACGATGCCCTCATCGTACTTCTCCTTTCATACCTATGCAAGAAATACCGTGAACACGAACCACCTAATCAACACGGTAAACTTGTTACTGACTATCAACAGAAGCTTCTTATTTATTTGCAGGGGAAGAAAAATATGCTTAACACTTTTCTCTCTTTTGTTTCAACCTTTCAGACCTCCTTAACCTAACTGGTTGTATATCATTCCCTACAATGGTGGGCGTTTGTTCAGTCTCAACATCAGTTGTTTGTGAATAGCTAATACCAAACCTCTTCAGAACCTCTTCCATATTTGGCATTGACACTTCATCCTCTGACTGATCATCCACGTCCTCATTTTTCCAGAACCTTTTCCATATGAGGTACTGTGAGTTCTTCGTCCGACTGTCTATCCTCTTCGTTTATCCTTTTATCATCTTCTGTTATACTGATAGGCCTAACATTAGATCTATGTATAACCTTACTTTCATACCCAACAGGCCTAATTTTGAACAGACCACATCTGTCATCCAGCACCTCCTCGATAACCCATTCATCCCCTTTATATTTATCCTGCAGTTTAGCTCTCCCTATAATTTGATTTTCTTTTAGGAGTATTTTCTGTCCCACTTTCAAGTCATTCGTTGTCGAGTTCTCTAGTATTCGTTTTGCCTTACATTTCCAATTCCTATCTGTATTGCTTCGAGCCATTTCCCAAGTCTCCTCCTGGATCTGCCATTGATGGTCTAGCCAAGCTAACTCTGGTGCCTCCATGTCTAACGAATGAGGCTGCTTTTTCCAAACATCTACTGATAATTTAGGCTCGACCGAACATCAAATAAAAGGATAGTATCCCGTTACTGAATGGGGTGTCGCATTATAGACAAATATTAAGCTCTGTATATAACGAGGCCATTTCCTTTTCTTTTCTTCACTCAGAGTTCTTAATAAACCAAAAATAGTTTCTGTTAAATCTTTCCACCATTCCATTCCCTGAGGGTGATACGGAGACGTTCTAGTCTTATGAATGCTAAATTTCTTGCAAATTTCCTTGACCACGGTACTTTCAAAATTCCTTCCCTGGTCGCTATGCAACGTATCAGGAACTCCAAATTTATAAAATATGTCCTCTATCAATAATTTTGCGACCGTCAAAGCTTTTGATTCTTAGTTGGAAAAGCCCACACAAATTTGCTAAAATGATCAATGACAACTAAAATGTGCTCCATTCCACAACTCGACTTTTCGACAGAGCAAAAATCCATTGCAAGTAGTTCAAGTGGTCTAACAGTGGTGATATTTAAGGGTAAAGTCTTTGAAACTGGCATTTCAGGTTTGGTCATTAAGCAAATCTTACATTTCATTATGTAATCACGGATGAAACTCTCATTCCTGGCCAGAAAACTCTGCTCTCCAATAATTTCCAAGTTCTTTCAACACCCTGGTGACCAAACAAATCATGCATTTCATGCAGACATCTGACACGCAGGTCCACCGGTAATGCCACCCTGTATCGATAACTTCCCACGGAATCATCATCCACTTTGTATAGAACACCATCAATTAACTGTAAATTTTCTCTCTCTTTTTTCCATTGTTTTAACTCCTCCAAAATTGAAGGTTCTTCAACGTCCTCCGTCCTCCCCTTCCAAGTATTTTCTTAATGATCCAATAACTGGGCAGGATTTTTGTTTGTTTTCTAGATCCTGCCACTCTAACCAAGTCTTTAGCTCTATAGCTCTAATAACTCCATCATATTCGTGAGGTTCTAACCATTCATCTCCTACGCCCTCCGTTTCAATTTCATCCCTAGTCTGTCGGGACAGTATGTCAGCTCGGCTATTTTCTCTCCCAGGTTTAAATTTGATTTCTAAATTGAACATTTCCAAATCAGCAACCCACCTTTGCTCTGTATTATCAAGCTTCGCTGAGGATAAGTGACTCAGAGGACCATTGTCAGTAAACACAAGGCATTTTGCTCCTATCAAATAATTCTTAAATTTGTCAACCACAGCCCATTTTAGCGCGCATAGTTCAAGCTTTCTAGAACTATAGTTTCTCATTTAACTCGTGGGGTTTTAGTGACCAGCTCACAAATGCAACTGGGTGTAAATCCTTCCCACTGTATTGCGACCGCACAGCACCTAGCCCATCGAAACTAGCATCAATTTCTAACACGAACTCTTTCCCAAACACAACACCTTGCAATACAGGGCTTTCGTTAATGCAGATTTTAGGTTTACAAATGACTCTTCTTCATCTTCTCCCCACTTCCTACAACTTTTTCTGACGATTTGACCTTTGTTCCACTTAAAAGTCTATTCAATGGTTTGGCAATTTGTGCAAAAGTTCTTTACAAAGCGTCGATAAAAGTGCAAAATCCTAGAAATTTCCGTACATCTTTTACCGTTTCAGGTCTTTTCCATTCACTGATAGCTTTAATTTTCTCTGGATCTGGACTTATTCCTCCTTACTTACTATATATCCTAAATATCTCACTGATGTTTGCAGAAAAAAACACTTAGAGGGTTTTAACTTTATGCCATACAAGCGTACCCTTTCCAATAGCTGCTTAACTCTCCCAAAATGTTCTTCTATGGTTTTAGAAAACAAAATCAGGTCATCTAAATAAATTATCAAAACTCAAAACTAAAATCCCTAGGATATTTTCCATGCACCTTTGGAACGTGGCCGGGCTATTTGTCAACCCCATAGGGCACCTACGATATTGAAAATGATCCCAAGGGACGGAAAAAGCTGTCTTTGGCCTGTCTTCCTCTTTCAGCAATATCTGGTGATAACCTTGAGCCAAATCAAAAGTTGAAAAGAATTTGGCACCTTCAATGCATCCATAGTCTCTTGAATCCTGGGCAACGGAAAAGCATCTTTTATGATTTTCTTATTTAGTTGTCTGTAATCAATGCATAGTCTAAGACCGCCGCCTATAAGCTTCCTAACTAGAACTATTGGAGCAGCATATGGACTTTTGCTCTCTTCTATTACGCCCCTCTCTTTTAAATCTTGTAATAACAGTTTAGCTTCAGGAATTAGAGCTGGTGTTATTCGTCTGTAAGGGCAATTTAACAGGTGTCTCATCAGATAATCTTATTTCATGTTTCCCACCCTCTTATTAATCCTAGATCAGAATCATCAGTCTCAAAGCAGTCTCTATATTCGTAAATGAGTTTGTCCAATTCTTCAAGCTCAGGTTCTGCTAGTTCATTTTCATTCACCTTTATGCCCAATCTCTCCCTAAATTCCCGTCTACTTTCCTGTGATGAGTAATTACACTCTGAAGAATTTTTGAATTTTTTGTTCTCTACTACAGCTAAATCCACTTTTGCTATTTTTGATAGTTTTTCAATTACTATATCAGTGTCTAACCAGTTAGCGACACTTATATACCCTACACCCCATTCACACACAGTAAATCCTGGTATCACCTTCAATCCTGGCTGTAACCCATTTATTTCTTCATTCTCAATGTCTTCTATCGCTATATATTCTTTAGGTACATTCTTTAGTTTCTCTACAAAAATTTTGACCATTTTCTTACTCAATTTTGGCACCCTCCTATTCTGCTGGTCGAAACATACCGCATATCCTAAATCCTCTGATAACCATAACCTTAAATTATGCTCAACCATTCCCATACAGCAATCAAACTGCTCTCCACTTCACTAAATTCACCAGTTTGCGTACGTTCTGAACCCAAAACTCTATTCACACCCCATTTCTCAAAGACAGTTGTTAGAACATTCATACCTAACAAACAGTCTTGTTTAGTTGTTTTTCCTAATCCCGAAATTCCGTCTTCAGATTCCTTTATATAAAACACGCAGTTTTTAATCACTAATCCATTGACGCAAATGTCAGTAACCACGTGCCCAACAATACCTATTTCATTTCCATTCATATCGAATATAGTTGTAACATCTTTCCTTAACTCGACCAGTTGTTTCAGATGTTTTTCAAACCAATTTCTTGACAGCAGACTGGAATTCGCTTTTGAATCAACATGCCCAACAACGCTTTTTCCCATTATCTCTACTTCTAGTTTTAAAGTCTCACCTCTCCATTTAATCTGCGAGACATTACTTTGTGTATCAATATGTTCTGGGCTTTTTGACTGTACAGTACAACTCCCAATGGGAGTTTCTTCACGTTCCACATTTTGAACAAATCTTGCAACAGTGTTACTAACAAGCCGGACGTTCTTTTCTTTAACGCTTTGGCCTTACATGTTTCCCCTGCTTTGAACCAGTTCCTTCGTTTTCTAATGCCCTTATCACCTCGTATTTGCCATTACCGTCTCTCTCGCTTAATGGCTTATTATTTCTCCTGAACCAACATCTACTTGCAATATGCCCAACTTTCCCACAGAGTCAACATACATTCGGCATTGTTACTTCTTCCCTTGATGTAAAATTCGACCTTCATCCCTATCAACTCCACCAACGTTACTTGTATTACCACCTTTACCTAATTTGATAGTTCTGTATAATCGTACTGGTTGCTAATTCCACAATTCTGAGATATATGCCCCGATTCCCCACATTTCCAGCATTTTCCCTTAAAGGTATTCTGAAAAACTTTATTCCTATTGATCACCTTTTTGTTATAAAACGGTTCCTCATTCAACTTCTCTAAATTTAATTTCAACCGATTTCGTGCAAATCTCGCAGCTTCCTCTAGGTCGAGAATTCTTCCTTCATCCATTCTTTGTTTTAATTCGCAGCCAACTATGCGATCTCTGGAGTCCTCTAGCAAAATTGCACACTTACTTTTTTCCCTTTCACCTGCATGCATTTTATCTTGCTTCAGATCTTCATCTAATTCGTTTATCCTATCAGCAAATGCCCATACATCTTCATCTATCCCTGCTTCGCGCTCCACAATTCCCTACACTTTTCAAATTCATCAGGTTCATGGGCATAGGCGTCTATTAACTTCCTCTCCAGTTCAACGAGACTGCACGGTTTTGACATCTGAATTCTCGTTAAAGCAGGTTCAGCTAAATTATCCATTGCAAACAGCACCGCCTTTTCACCTGTCAGACCTAACTGTTCAGCACAATATCTTGCCCTCTTTACCCAATTCTTTATTGTATGTCTGTTGCAATTCCGACCTGATAATATGCTTAGTTTAGGAACCTCACGAAAAATCTGGACACTAATCTCCTCATGTTCCTCATTAATATTACCATTCCTTTCGGGTAACCTACATTCTTTATTCCTAATCTTCTCATACTGATTCCTTAATCTCTCAACATCTTCCTCCAACACCCGACATTTTTCCCTCAAAGTGGAATCAACATCATACAATGCCTCGGTAACTTTTTCTTCATCAAGTGATTCGGCCGCTTTCCCATTCCTCCTACCTACAATCTTAATAACATAATCCAGTCTATATTCCTGTTTTTTCAGCATCTGATGCAACTTGTCTTGGTTACTCTTTAAAACCGTAATCAGTTCACTTATCCGACCTGTTACCATGACTTTTTCTTCCTGCATACTATCGTATAATCTGTAAACACTCTCTATTTCCCGCTGGTTATCTATGACCCTCTCTTCTAACTTATTAATCCTTTGCAATAAGAACTGATTATTATTTGCTTTTACACGAGATGTTTTAGTCATATCTGCTATGTCCCCTGCATCAGAAAGTCCACAATCCAAATCTTCTCTGTGTACCTCAGCTCGAATTGCACCTTTCTTGAACCCTTTCCCTAAATTGCCATTAAACTGAAACTGTGGCCTATCGTTCTTCTTCCCTGTCACATAACTAAGCACTTCAAGACTTTCGTCATCCCATGACTCCCTTTCACTTAAATCCAACCAATACCAATGATTTTTCACACTCATTTTTCCCGTTGCAGTCAAAATTCACCAGAATAGTACCAAAGAGGCCTACCTTCCAGTCAGTGAGTTGCAAACTTCCCAATTCTTCTGGCCTCTTCGGATGATGTCTTTGTAGATTTTCAGTGCCCTTTTCAATCTTCTGAATAGTGAATCTTCCACTCCTGCTGGGCCTCCGGGTTGTGTTCTTCCAGAGCATCCGTGGTGTTTTCAGTCTCTGCTACCAAATGTTGCGCTTTGAGGGCAATCAACAATCTCTTTTCCATATGCTTTTATTTACCCGAAACACAACCCTTCAGCTGTTTACAGATCGTCCAGTCTGCTTCTGTAATGCTGGTAAATCACAACTCCTGCTATTTAGGAAAATGTCAGTAATATGAAACTTTCCACCCAAGATGTGACCAAGGCTAACTGTATAAAAGCCAAGTGCTGTTCCGTAAGAAATTATACAGTTAACTACCATAAGTAAATGGCTGGGATATAAGTAGCTGTTAACTATATACAATTTAATAGGCGATTTTTCTTAACTGTAGCACCTCTTAGGCACTTCTGCGATCTTGACTGCTCATACGCTTTACATATATATATATATATATATATATATATATATATATATATATATATATATATATATATATATATATGTATGTATGTATATATATATATATATATATATATATATATATATATATATATATATATATTTATATATTATGTATTTCCTTGATTTCTAGATTCGTAAGAGGCTTTACAGGCCGGCAACAGATCTTTCTTTAATTTGGCCTTGGAAATCTGACTTTATGTTGAGAGAAATCATAAAAAGAAAAGAAAAGTGGGGATGATTCAATGAGCTTAGGGCTCTACTTCATGAGGAATGTTACGTAAACACTTTGGTTGAATTAAGTAATTATATTTACAGAAAGAATCAAAGGAAAATGGTTAAATGAATTATTAGGAGGCTTGCAACTCCTGAAGATCTTTCTACTGAAGTCTTGAATGATGGCAAGGCGCAGTCCAAGATGAGTCCACAGCAAAGGCCCTCTGCAATAGAGAGGTAAACAATACACGCCAGTAAAAGGAAAATATAACATACAATGACTCAAGGTTGCACTGATGGGCAAAGGACTCGAGGAATGAATGAACACTTTACACTTGAACACAGAGCATTGGCAATGGCACTGAATAAAATGGCACAAGGATAGAGGTAGAATACTGGTACTCACGCAACACTTCCAAAGGGCAAACTGTTGTGACTGAAAAGTCTTTACTTGTACTTTACCTCAGGGGAAGTGGGTATCTGTGAAGAATGACGAGGAACAATCATACATATGGCAATGCACACTATCACTTGGACAATCCACTTGAGGCTGCTGTGACAGCTGACACAGGGATCTTCTTTGCTAGTTCTACCATGATCAGTCGCAGCTCTAGGAGTTCATCAGCCAAGTGAGAGAGGGCAGAATACTGACTTCGCGATTGTGTCTGCAACGGACTGAGACAGAGAAGAGGTAGTCGGGTGAGGGGGCATGAGAGGCTTGCAGGTATCAATAACCAGCTCAGGCACGGGGAATGCCCCATCTTTTTACAATAATGGCAAGTTAGGGGCTTGCCCAAATTTCCAACCTTAGGGGGAGCTGATCCTCCAAAGAGGGGCAGGAGATTTATGTTCCACCCCATGGATCCCTCCTGAGGGTGGTGAGTCTCCCACATGCCTGCTATTCTGCAACACTCAGTGAGTGTTGCAGGGCTTTTCTACTACATGAGTGGCAAGAAATGCTCAAATTTAAATTTCTTGATTACTTCGGCAGCGCTAGTGGCCCCTTCGGGACTCGAGCCATTTTGCTAATGCCCACTCGGAATGGTGCAGCCCAATCAGACCAAGTCTGGTCTGCTTCTCTTAGCTGCTCTCTTCAACGCCTCCTCCACTGCTCAAGGTAATCTTGAATGTCTTGGTAACTGATTGGCATACGGCTTCCTAGTTTCCCCTATCCAGTACCTAAAGGGTGTGGTAGGCAACAGTGCCTTCCCTCCCAGGAATTTAGTGAGAACAAGGGAGAGTTCTGCGGGTAAGAGGGTGCAACGCTCCAGGACTCTTTCAGCCCTCTCAATCCATACTTCGGGTTCTGCCTCTGTCCATTTTAGCATAAACGAGTAAGCTTGGCTGAGGGCGCTCATTCCTGCCGCAGGAGGCTGGGGTGGGGGCTGGCGTTTTGCCGTTCTAACATCTGGGGGTCATGGGCACGCGGCCGTTCTCGCTCCTCTCTCTCTTTCTCCTCTCTCTTCTCCTGGGCAATTCTCTCTTTCTCTCTCTTGTCTCTCCTTCTCTCTCTCTTGCCGCTACATCTCTTCTCTCTTCTCCTGAGCAATTCTTTCCTTCTCCTTCTCCTGTCTCTCTGCTTCCCTTTCCACTTTGGCATAGTCTGCCCTCTCTTGGACCCAGTCCCTCAGGGCTTGTCCTGCTAGTCCCATGTCCTTCCCAGCGGACATGTATAATTTAAAGTCCTCATTTTGTTGGGCTCTGGCAGTAGCCGTTTTGTCAAACTTAGTGGGCACATCCTTCCAAAGTTAAGAAAAAAAAATTAAATATGGTCGGGAACCAGGAAATGGGCGTCTTGTAGGACTTGGAAATTCTCGCCTCGTACAACGTACAACTTAGTAGAGTCTCGTAAGTCTTGGAATTTGGTTTACCCATAGGACTTGGAAATTTTTGCCTCGTACGACGTAGAATTTAGTGGAGTCTTGTAAGACTTGGAATTTGGTTTGCCCGTAGGACTTGGAAATTCTCACCTAGTACGACGTAGAATTTAGTGGGGTCTCGTAAGACTTGGAATTTGGTTTTGCCCATAGGACTTGGAAATTCTCGCCTCATGCGACATAGAATTTAGTGGAATCTCATAAGACTTGGAATTGGGATCCATCCTGTAAAACTGAGATTGGATTTGTCTTGTAAGACTTGAAAATAGGATTTGTCCCGTAGGACTTGGAAGTTACTAATGGGAAAAAAAAAAACAAAAGAATTTTGCTGAGAGTGGCCCGAGTAGGGAACAATCTTTATAGGTACACTGCTCGGGTGATGAATGTTGGTACGCAGGGAGGGGAGGGGTGAACGTCGTCTGATGCTCACTGGTGTTAGTTATTTTTAGACCCTGTTTGAATGACCCTTCTGTTTACAAACCATCTGGTCTTCTGACTCCGGGAAATTTCCTGGGATGAGCAGATAACAGTAAAAATGACCTCGTAATTTTCCCTAGAAGCGGAGTTCAAATTTTGCTTTCCTAACACCTAATTCAAGTTTTAGCTAAACTGAGAGAGAGTATTTCAGCAATGAAAGCCGATCTTATCCCACAGGGAAGTTCGTCCGTGCCTAAATAATTCGCTATTCTGAAGTGAGAAGCAAAGCATATGGCAAAGAATTTAAAACAGAGGAATTTCTTTTGCACTATTCCTCGAAACAAAATGGTTAGCACTGGTTATTTCCTAACTACTTATCCTGAAAGGCATGCATTAACAAGTCTAATACGGCAGTTCTCTTCTCTCAGTGGATACATGCGTCCCTATTCCTAATTCCTAGGAACAGTCACGACTGTAAAAAAAAGAATTTTGCGAAGATAAGCACATTACTTATGTGGAACTCTCTTGGTCTGTGCTCTTGGTACCAGGCTCAGAGTTTGTCTCGCACCCACCTTAGCTTTGCTAATCGCTGATTTGGCGAGTTGCAAATGCAACAAAGCAACAATAGAAGGAAAAATGCAATTGCAAAACGAGATCTATGGGAAGGTCACCATTTTTTATGCATTTCCCTTGATCTCTAGATTCGTAAGAGGCTTTACAGGCCGGCAACGGATCTTTCTTTAATTTGGCCTTGGAAATCTGACTTTATGTTAAGGGAAATCATAAAAAGAAAAGAAAAGTGGGGATGATTCATTCAGCTTACGGCTCTACTTCATGAGGGAATGTTACGGAAACACTTTGGTTGAATTAAGTAATTATATTTACAGAAAAGAATCAAAAGGAAAATGGTTAAATGAATTATCAGGAGGCTTGCAACTCCTGAAGATCTTTCTACTGAAGTCTTGAATGATGGCAAGGCGCAGTCCAAGATGAGTCCACAGCAAAGGCCCTCTGCAATAGAGAGGTAAACATTACATGCCAGTAAAAGGAAAATATAACACATACAATGACTCGAGGCTGCACTGATGGTGCCAGGACTCGAGGAATGAATGAACAATTTACACTTGAACACAGAACATTGGTAATGGCACTGGATAAAATGGCACAAGGATAGAGGTAGAATACTGGCACTCACAAAACACTTCCAAAGGGCAAACTGTTGTGACTGAAAAGTCTTTACTTGTACTTTACCTTGGGGAAGCGGGTCTCTGGCAAAAGATGACGAGGACAATCACATGCATGGTGATGCACACTATCACTTGGATGATCCACTCGAGGATGACTGTAGAGATGATGACGAGTCTGGAGTCAGGTGGACGGGGAGGCCTCTCAGCACCTCTCACGTGCGTACGATTTCTCTGGCTAAATGCCGGTTAAACTCACTAACTGCCCTGTGACTGACTGCCGAGATGTCTCCTGTCCTCTCCTTTAAAGGCCTCGGCCAAGGGTGGTGACTGAGTGCAAACATCTGCCAAGTCTGGTGACCATGTGCAAAAGATGCATCTTCCCTGGTGTCCTGCAGAGAGACAATTCAGCTGGCTTAATCTGCTTTTAGAAAGATTGTTTTAAGCATCTTAGTTTGGCTAAGCTGCTTAAGTGAGTGGCACCCAACCTCTTATCTTTGCCCTTTTTGACCGTGCCATCTAAATATCTGTTTCAGGTAAAGAAAAGGGACAGGTCGAAATGTTGATAAATTTTGTCTTTTGATATCTAGGTCAACTGGGATCGGCTATGCAGCGACAATTCTAATCTCAATAAATTAAGGGCAAATTAAGGGTCAGCTGTGCAGCGACTTCTTGTAACTTCTAATAATATATGTATACACACATACATACACACACATATATATGTATGTATATATATATGTATATATATATATATATATATATATATATATATATATATATATATATATATATATATATATATATATATATATATATATATATATATATATATATATATATATATATATATATATATATATATATATATATATATACTGAATATATTTGTGTATGTGTGTCTGTTGGATGAACCTCTTGTGTAGAAAACATCCATAGCTTTAACTGCTTCATACTAAACACAGAAGGTTCATCAGCAACGTAGCAGAGCCCCTACAAACATTGCGCCATTCACCTCTATCTTGCATAACTCATGCGTCCTTGATGTTGAAGCCCATCCTTTGCAGTACCACTTGCTTAACATCTACCTATTACTCTCTAGATCTTCCACTCCTCCTCCATCCTAACACTTCCGTAATTTTAAATTCTTTTCACCAAGGAACAATTTCTTATTCCTTCAACATAACTAAACCATTTCAAAACACTCTTATCTATTCTTTCACCTACCTAACCCTCTTAGCATTCCTTCTGCGAATCTGTAGATTTCTCACCCTTTTCTGTTATTTTTATGCCACTTACACATTCTAAACTATGCATCTCTCAAACTTCTTCCCTTTATCATTCATTCGCAATCAGAATCTATGCCTCAGTTCCATTAAAAACAGTTGGCTCAAGAATCCTTCTATGCATTCCAATTTTGGCCTCCAAAGTTGCTTCAACTTTCTTCCCATTCTCTTGCTAACATCCTTCTCACCTCACGTCGTCTCTCGTACAACCATTATTTGAAATATTCGTGCTTAGATGCTGATACGAATTTATTGGCTTCATTCTTACAATATTCGTATCAACATTCTTTTCTCCACCTTTCTGGGCCCCATTTACCTTTATAGCCTAAATTTTGCCCATATTTTTTCTCAACCTTCTCCTCTTGCGGATACTATCACACTCTCTCTAGTTAAAGCAGTTTCATTTCACTGTCCCCAGCCAGTACTGTACCAACTGCAAACATCAACCATTCCATACTATTTACGACCCATCTTGTCCTTCAGATTTGCATCTGTATCAGCTACATTTCATTTTACTTCTCACTGAATAATTTAGTCTCTCTAAAGTCCCGCATCAAGTCACTCAACCACCGTTTTCATTGCATGTCTGATTTTTCTCTAGTACCTTCCTCCTTTATAATTTGTCCACGACCCTCCAGTCTGTATTGTAATAATGACATCTCGAGCGTTTCTCAATCCCATCCTCCTAAAAATGCTAACTCTTATTTCTATACACTTTCTCCTTGTAAGCTCTCCTAACTCTCTCACCATCAAATTCACTTGTTTTGATGACCATGATAGATATATTTTGAACTATTCCTCTCCATCCTGAACTTATCCTTCGTTAATTCATTTCAACCAAGTATCTCCGGGCACTCCTATTCTCTCCAATATAATTATCCAAAGGCTTTTTTCAGGAATTTCTTCAGACGTATTATCAAATTCTTACGTTTATTTTCACAAAATGGCACTTCTGAAATGTTTTTATCAAAAAAACGTTTCACGAACTGTCATTTTATAAATTACTTCAGGCTCACTTATATAAGCAAATTTCCATTTGCCTAATTCAATGGAGATTCTTTGCATCGTAGCGACTCTGCTAAATCTTTTACTAAATCATAACAGCTCAACGTATGCTGAAGGTGGCTTGGCAATCAGAACTCTCAGTTCTGCACAATTTATTTTATGGGTAAAGGATGCTCTTACACCTATCGTACGTAATTTCTCAGCTAAATTTTCTCATCGTGGTTCTATTGCTCTTATAACACTGCAATATGCTTTCCTATTCCTGTGGCCTCTCTCAATTTCTGTTTGCTAGGTTCCCATAACATTTGCATTTGAAGACTTTACCCTTTTTTCCCGTGACTAGCCTACTTAATCATCTACTTAACTTTCCTCTTGGAAATATGCGTTTGTGCGGCTTCTTCCAAAGAAAGATGGCTATTCTGACCCTTGCGTTTAAATTTCTTCTGTCGCTAAAGTGTTTAAAACTATTCAGCTCTCCAGTTTTATAGAGCAAAATTTAAACTATTTTATTCAAGTCACAGATGATCTAATGTTTGGTCATCTTTTTAGAATGATGAATAATATTGTTTTCAATCTTTTTCTTTGCAAAGTTCACAAAAGGGCTTGTTAGTGGAAGTTCTTAAAAACAGCTCTACCTCTCTCTGTGATCTTATGTACCGCCTTCTGTCTGGTTACCTAGTTTCTGTCCATCGATACTTTTCAACTTTTTAATTGGTCAGAGCATATAAATCTGGTTTGAAAAAATTCTCTGATTAAAACTGTCGTTTGTACTTTTAAAAAACTTAAATTAAACGTTACAAACTCCTTTATTCGTCTTTTTGAATGAAGCTGGGGAATAACTGTTCAGAAATACTTTTTTCCCATTCACAATGGCTTTTTCCGGTGGATTTTCTCAGGCTCAACTACTGCTGTGACCGCAGTTCCACTGAGTCTCACACCCAACCTTCGCCTTGAGGATATCTGCACCTGCAGGACTACTCGCCCGGGTACATCTGCTTCCCTTCTTTAGCAATGCTATGGAAGTCACAGCCTTCCGCTTCGTTCCAGCTCTGCGCTATGTGACAGCATACAGTTGCCAATCTGTCGACCTGCATATATAAAAAAATAATCTTAAGTAAGGTGACGAGGCAATGATAAGAAAAAATAATCTTAAGTAAGGTGAAGAGGCAATGATAAGAAATAGGACCAACAATAAAAAAAAAAACCTAGCTAACGCAAATAATAATTTGTGTTTCCAGTGTTGCAATAACTGAGATAATTTTACAATGCAACTGTTAACGAAAATTAGTCATGTCTCTTTAACTGACTATGTATTTTCTTCATGTTTTTTTTTATATTTACACTTTACTCCGTTATAATTAAAAAGAATAAGACTGAAAAATGCCAACTTGACCATAGCTTTAATTCAGGCTACTGTGTGGTGCCCAGGAATTGGGAGAAAATCTGAACATTTATTTTTGGCTTTCAAAGAGGCAATTAGAGAGGGACGAAATATCTCTCCGAAAGCTAATTAGATTTTAAAATTGTCTTCAAGTTTGTTCATTTGTGCTAGAGATCCATCCCTACAAGGTGGATATCATTTGAAATTTTAAGAAAAACCAGTAATCAATAAGATGTATGGGCATAATGTAGCAAACATCACTGTAAATCTATTATTTACAGTGAGCATAGAAAATTTTTTTGAAAAGATCGCTTTACAATTTTATCATTTACACATTGTTTACAGCCTTTATTAAAACTATTTTTAGTCGCTTCCGATCAGAACTGAACACCTACCTGTACTCAGTGGCGGTTCTTTTCAGCGAGCTTCGCTTTCGGCCCCAGTTCTCTTCCTTTGACTTTCCATCCGTTCAACTTGCCTTCCTCCAAGCTAGCTCTCAAACTTCTCTAACTTTATTTGCTATAATTTTTCACCTTTCGAGTAAAGATAATAATATCGAAGTCAGTGAGATTCATTTATCACTGCGCATCCTCATCACTTTGATCACCGTCTCTGCACTTTCTAAAATAATGAATAACAAAGGTCAAGTTACTCGCCGATAGCTTATCGATAACCAAGAATGAAATGGGCCAAGTATCATCGTCAGTCATCAATTAGGTTACAGGAAGATCCGATTCAAGCTCGTTTTAATAACACCGCAAAGTTCATCATACAACTGAAAAAATGAGAGAAATACAAAAAAGTTTTTTTTTTTTTGTCTCACCTAGTGTCTAGGGACTTTATTAAGAAAATCACCGTTCATACCTGGCGTAGGAACTCTACCCTAACCTAACCTACAAGTTACTGATTTCGCCAAAGTGATCCCAGACGGCAGTTTCACAACATTCTGTTATCTATGCCGTGTTATGCCTTATGAATTCATGAGATCGTTGCACATCATTGCCGAACCATCGCGTTGCTCAGCTACTGAAGAAAATCCGTTGGTCACAGAGTCTCCGAGAAATTCCTTTAAACGAAATCCCAAATACAAATGGGAGAATTTATCGTCAGGGCATCTCTTGGGAGTGTCAGTGTGATGGTGATGCAATAGGACAAGTGGAAAGCAACATTCAGTAACTGGAGAAAATGTCAGCATGTCTCATTACACCAGTTTTTATTATCCTAAAGCCTCGTTGACACGGGGCTAGTTTAGCAACCGCTAGTACTAGCGACCTTTGAACTACCCCTCTACTTGCCCAATGTCAACGAAAAGTTAGTAAGCTTGCTACTTGCTGGGGTAGTCCAGGACAGTGGCAAGAGAAGCTGATGTCGGCTGCTTTGCTTCGCTACTTGCCTGTCATGTGACCAACCAGCCGCCACAACTGTCCACATGTCAACGCCAAGTTGCCGCTTTGCTGGACAGTTGTCATCACCTTCCCGAACGCAAGCACGTGCGAGAAGTGGAGTCAAATGAAGTTTCCACGTTTTGGGGAATTTATGAGGATATGAATGCCTGTGGGATATAAGGCACATTGATTACATGAACAGAAACAAGCGTGACATGGCAATGAATATGTTAGTGAAGCTTTGATGAAGGAAGGCCTTCATGTTCCCAACGTTGGTTAAAAATAACACATAAACGACATATCCCTCTTTCAGAAAACACAACATCAATGGCGCAATCTTTTAATACACCATGTGGTTCTACAGTTTCAAACACAAATGTAGGCCCTATGAATAATGAATCACAATTTCCCATGGAGAGTGTTGCTTCTTATGAAGAACTATAATGGTTTATATTACAATGCTTTATCCTTAATATTCTCTACATTGAAATTTAATCAATAAAAACTTGTTCACAACGCTATTTTCTTTTTATTCTCCTAAATATTTTGTGATTTATGTGCGATAACTACACTTACAAATATACAAGTTTGCTAGAAATAAACAATGTATAGGTGAAAATTGCAACGTATTTGCAATGTATTACCTGTAAGTAGTTGTTCAGTACATCAATGATTGCCTGCAGTGCTTTAGACAAAACTTTGAAATAGTGAAGGCCGGCACCCTGAAGAAGTATGCAAGTGATGCAAGACTATCCCCACTTGCCAAATAACGCAAGGTTATTTCAATTTTAATCCTTGCTGGGACAGCGTTTCTCATTGGTGTGTCCTTTGTAGATATGTGAGGCTCCACCAAATGTAGCAGTTCCTCAAACGTCTGCACATCCATGCGCATATGTCTTTTTTTTCTGTAGGATCTTCAGTAGCTAATTCAGTAAGTAGTGTACTGGAGCCTCCTAAACTTTCTCTCCGCTGAAGCCACTTCCTCACCCATATTGTACGTTTTTCTTCCTTTTGTTATTCACAATTATTTCTAATTCCTTTGCCAAAACAACAACTGCAGCATCATTGCTACATCCATGTCACTGGACATCTTGATGGCTACTGGCTGCAAATACTTTCCCGCCAAACTTTCCTATTGTCAACACTTACTTGCCGGGTAAGTTAACTTGTAGCTAGCACTAGCGGCTACTAAACTTGCCCCGTGTCAACGAGGCTTAAGCCAGTTCCCTGAGCACCTAATCACTTCAGTGCTGCTCCACTAGAATAGAAGAATTGTTGAGATTCTGAACTCGTTAACATTTGTGCAAGTCACTAAGTTAAGTATATCTTAGTTTAACCAGACCACTGAGCTGATTAACAGCCCTCCTAGGGCTGGCCGAAAGGATTAGATTTATTTTACGTGGCTAAGAACCAACTGGTTACCTAGCAACGGGACCTACAGCTTATTGTGGAATCCGAACCACATTATGACGAGAAATAAATTTCTATCACCAGAAATAAATTCCTCTAATTCTTCATTGGCCGGTCAGAGTCGAACGCTGGGCCAACAGCGTGCTAGCCCAGAGCTCTATGCACCCTCCAATGAAGAACTTTGTGCAAGTCACTGTAACCCCAGAGTACTCACTTCTTACATTGTATTTGATTTCCCAAATAGCCAAACTCATCACTCTGGCCGGGTAATTGCCACGACCACAGCAACAGTAGCAGTTGTATAACTAATCAAGAGTCAATTTTAAGAGTAGTCACGGGCTCACCCTCTATGAATAATTTGTAATAATACTGAAATATCAATAATGAATTAATCACAAGAAAAAGTGCTAATGGCGAATATGATTTATTTTAAAACATGTAACTCTAGAGGAAGTTAGCAGTTAACAAAATAACGAAGTGAAGAAAAAAAGAGTTATTCACCAGACTGCAGATGGTTTTGAGAGAGAAATTTAAATAATAATAATAAGCGGACAAGCAATGAATAAATGTTGGAGAGGAGGGGACTGTCAATGAAGAATTTAGAGTGCACTGAAGTTTCGCGGCATTGAAGATGACAGTGCAATACCGAAGACGTCAAGCAGAAGAAAGCGACTGTGAGGAAATGAAAGCACCCTGGGAGATGATAGGCTGCTTTTCCGGAGATCGTTGACTACCAACAGTCATTATTCACGACGTGAATTCATGAAAGGAGCCGACCAGGTGCCGGAGGTAAATAAATACTTAAACAAAGAAAGTCCAAAAAGGGAATAAAGACGCTAGGAGAGGAACAATTACTTTGAAACACAAACAAATAAAAAAAAGATTCGCGTGATAAATAGAAATATAACAGAATGAAGAGAAATAACTGGAAATACAAGAATATCATTATAGATGAGATTATAGATTAGATAATGAAATATATAGGCTACACACATATATAAATATATATATATATATATATATATATATATATATATATATATATATATATATATATATATATATATATATATATATATATATATATATATATATATATATATATATATTTCTGATTCACACTGGGAACGAACCTCGGTCTCTCGAGTGACAGGCCAAGGCTGTATCAACGGACCTACCGGTGATATTCAGAAATTTATTTCTGTGAAACACGTGCTCATGTGTTCGTTATTTCCATACACACACACACACACACACACACACACACACACACACACACACACACATATATATATATATATATATATATATATATATATATATATATATATATATATATATATATATATATATATATATATATATGTGTGTGTGTGTATATATAATAATGTGTGTGTGTGTGTGTGTGTGTGTAATGTGTGTGTGTGTATAATATATATACACTATAATTAGCCAAGTGTTTCAAACTTGCCTATCAGCTATAATGGTGAAGATAAGTTGATTTCGATTCTGAGTAAAGAACTTTAATTTGCTGGGCATATGTACAGCAGAGCTGATTTCAACTTACATTTCTCTTGCTAGCCGGTTGGTTAAAGTGACTATTGTTATTTCTAAACCAGGCTGAGATTCGAATCCTGGCTGGAGAAGAAATACTTAGCAATTATAGTACCCTTTTGATGGAAATTAAAAGCGGATATTAAAAGCTCCCAACACAATAGTTGACCGAGTACTTAATGAAGATGCACATCAAGAGCCTTTTGCATTTGAATGTCGAAAGAAATTGGCTGTTTCCAGAACTACATCCGAGACAGACAGACAATCAATGAGGACAATAATGAAACCTAGGATGTCGGATGAGGCCTGCGATACAGAGAGAATAGACAAAAACAAAGGTATACGCAGAAAAATATCATTGAGGAGACTAAGAAAGTAAACCAGAAAGCATTAAGTAGTCAAGTCTAGATGGTGAAGTTTGAAGATGAAGAAGAGATGAAAAAAGAATATTTAGATATAAAAAGTTGAAGGTGTTGACAAAGTCAGTATCAATGAAATAACCGTCAATGTCAAAAAAAGAAGACAATACCTGTCAAAGGAGGGATGCCTCAATAATGATATCAGGAGAAGAAGAAGAGAGGCAATGCTAGGCGGAACATTTCTGTGAAGCTAAGAATAAGAGATATGACGGGGATAATATGATAGATATCACAGAAATTGACGAAGACTTGAATTTGCTTATGAGTGAAATCGTATATTTTGAGGTGCAATCAGTGGTAAAGGAGCTTAGGGGAAGGAAAACATAGGACTATAATGCAATCGCTACACAGATGATTTTGGCTGAGATTGAAATGACACCACTAATACTACCTACGCTGTTTTGCAGACGATTGGGAGTGGAAGCGGTTGTTAATTTACCAGAGAAAGATGATCTGACTAAACCGGATAACTTTAGAGGCATTGCAAATACGCTGGTATAAATGAAAATATTCATTTCGCTTATTCTCAATAGGCTGGAGGAAAATAATTTAATGAAAAGCCCAGAGAGGTGAACAAGCTGGTTTCGAAAGGTAGGAGTCCCCACATGAAATATTTGTGCAGTGGTATAGAGAGCAGCAGTGTGTGAAATTAAAAATTGTCTTCTGAGTGCCGTTGTTGTTTACCAGAAGGCATTCACAGTATCAGCATCCCACCATGCAAAGCATTTTAAAAAAATAATTACTTAATAATAAAACACTGCTAGCTCGAACATCGCTGATGTACGACAGATAATCAAGAGGAAGTCAGTACGCAATAAAGCTATAAAAATATATCAAATAGATTTTCTCCCTTTGAATTTTGGGTCAGTAAAACCACTCAGACTAGAT
>NC_089761.1:67148236-67158236 GCF_040412425.1 Macrobrachium rosenbergii
ACTCATAGCCCTGGCCATGTGCCTTATAAGGGAGAGGAGCCATAAAAGCAGTTAGTTAGTTGTGATAGCATAAGACATGCAGACGCAGTAAGAATCCTCACGCGGGCGCGAATGATGCAGCTTGCTGAGAAGACCATTCCTTTCCACTGTCCGACTCCAGACTCCAGTCATCCTCAGGGCACCGCCATATGTGTGTTCATCCCTCGTCCTTGTCAGAGACCACCTTTCCCTAAGGTAAAATGGAGTAAAGACTTTTCGGTCACGAAAGTTTGCCCTTTAAGCCTGGAGTACCAGCATTTCATTTCTGTCCTTGTGCCAGCTTATCCCGTGCCATTTCAATGTCCTGTGTTCGAGTGTAAAAGTGATCATTCATTCCTCAAGTCTTTGGCGCCCTCAGTGCAAACTCGAGTCATATTCGGTGTTATATTGTTCCTTTACTGGCGTGTAATGTATAAATCTCTCTTGCAGAGGGACCCATTCCAGTGGACTCATCTTGGCCTGTGCCCCACCTTTAACCAAGATTAGAAGGATCTTTAGGCATTGCAGATCCTTTATCAATTTACTTATCCATTTTCCCTTCAATTGCTTGCTTATGTAAATATAAATCTTTGATTTAGCCCAAGTGTTTACGTAACATTTCCTTATGAAGTAGAGCCTTCAGCTCCTAAATTCTCCCTTTTTTCTTATTTTTTTAAGATTTCCCTTTACACAAGTCAGAACTTCAAGGCAAATTAAATAAAGTTTCCATTGCCGGCCTGTAAAATACCATAAACCCAGGAAATACGTATATATATATATATATATATATATATATATATATATATATATATATATATATATATATATATATATATATATATTACTTACTGTGATTTATATTTCCTTGCTTTACCTAAGACCAAGTAATTCTGTCAGTTAGGGCTATATTTAACTCTAAAGGACAGATAGTGAATAGATCAGGGTGCCAGTTAACACTCGTTAACAAAGAATAGAGGTTTATTCATAACCACAGGAATGAATTCAGCAAACTTACTGGAACACTAGTTCAGCAAAAACAAGTAAATTAAACAAAGTGATTGGATTATTTACAGGAGTTAACAGCAGCCCAGAATAATGGTCCAACTTCGGACAAACTTCAGTGCTACATAGACTGAATGGAACAGTTGATGAGCTTCTCAGACGCTGTATCAGAATTTACTGCGAGGTCGAATTAAGGCTTCTTGATACTAAGGATGCAGATTCTTCTCCCCAGAAGAGGATGTTGCACAGGCACAAGGCAAACGTAATTCTGGAAAAGTACATATCTAGATAACAATCTTGTATTACAGAAACACTCACTTGTCACTACTAATCACAAGGGAGGATTATTAGTTCAAAAATAATGCGTTTAACACCATGAAAGATAAATTGTTTGAGTTCACTAGACAACAATAATTGCACTTGATAGATAACTTCATAAATGGAATACACTTTACTAGGACTTTCTTAGTCAGTGACTGTTTGAGAGAGGAAAATTGCAACACAGAAAATGAGAGTTGCAGTCAAATGGAAAGAGAACTGGGAGTAATTGTCAAAATCTGACTTACCACTGGGAGATATAATGCAGTGATCAATTGCATCAAAAGCCCTCGATCCACCGAAATAGCAATCTTTTCCCTAACATTCAAAACGACAGACAAAGGGCTTAAGTGGACTGCCTGGAAATATGTCTGGCTTCAACGGCTCTACTCTGAGAATCTCTTTTTGGAGCTTTCGGTAGCTTGTGTTGAGACTGGTCTCAGCTCCTCCCACAAAACAACTTGGCTTGGTTTGGACATAGATATCGTATGGAAAATGACAAAAGGCTCACCAGTACAAAGGTCGTAGAAAATTGAGTTCAAAGGTACATTCTATCTACCTATCCTGTCTTATATTCCCCTGAACTGAAATTCTTACCTTTGATGGTTGGGATCTGTTCAAAACAACCCAGCTACTTCCTGCTCCTTGTGTATTGTGTGAGGCATCTACTCTTCAGGTATAATGTTAAATTAACTTTATTCTATTTTGAACAAGGCAGACAGGTCGAGACAGAGAATATTTATAATAGCTTCCCCCTTAAAAAGGCCTTCACTCCCTATCGGGCGGGAAGGTCTATACTGAGTAAGCTGTTTGCCTCGAGTACCCTACTCCTTTCCGCTGAACAGATTATGCCCTTGCAATGCAACTAGCTAAGGATCTACCTGACTCTAGAATGGGATACAAGCTATAATCACTTACTTTTTGCAGAATCCTAACACAACTTAAGGGTGTTTACAGATTTTTTACATGCTACCTCTGATGATTGTGATATTCATTCCTAGCCAAATGGTACATTCAATTGTATCTTTATGTCATAACCTATTAGAACACTGCCGTAGCACCAAAGTGAATGACAATGAACTAGCTAAGTTACAATATTCTTACAAGTATACAATTTCTTACACTAGGGTGTACATTTATAGTCAACACAGTCATATCTTGGGGTTCTTTAAATGAGTTTTTTTTTATATGGAAAATGGTTTCCTCAACTGAGGTATTATGCCATGCATGTCATGAGCTCAGTGGCTCTATTCCCAATAGATACGATTACTGGCTTAACAAGTTATACTTACTCGGTTATTGCTGCTCACAACAAGAATTAATCATAAGGTTACTATTACTACTTACTGAATCTGTTCTAGGCTGTTACTAAGGCAGAGATCAGGCCGCCTACCTCCACTGGGCAGGAGCCAGGATCACTCTGAGATGGAAAAAGGCACTGCTCAAAGAGGCACGAGTGCCAGCGTGAGCTTGTGGCTCTTGCAACTACTTGGCTCTCTTCTGTCTCTTCTTCTTCTTCTTTGGGTCCCTCCAAGGCCTATCTATGACAGTCCTAGGAGGTGATGAGGGTACCAGCTCTGGTGATGGGCCAGACGGGCTAGCGGGCGCGAAGCCAGGTGTATCCTCAGAGGCTGCAGGAGGGCTCCCTACTCTGGCTGCTACGACAACCAGAGCAAGAGGGGTCTCCACCCCTGTGTCTGAGGAGGCCAGTTCCCGGTCTCCCAGAGAAGATGTAGCAGTTTGATCCACCAGAGGTTCATCCTCTGGGGATGGATTTGGTGAGGAAGAAGTGTCGGGTGCCGGAGGCTCACGTGTTGCTAAAATCAATGCTGTGAAGGTTCCTGGATCTCACGTAGGAGGATCCATCTCATGATATGAATCTGGCACAGAGTCCAATTCTTATAGGGGCTCAACGTCCAAGATGGATAGAGCGGGGCACTGCGTAGGGCTCACAAGTGGCACTGGCAGAGATTGATGGTCAGACATTCCTGATGAGGGATCCGGAGGTGCAATACCTCACGGATGGCTTGAGTTGGGCTGAGACAGTGATTCCTGTCCCAGCTGGAGGTCAGAGCCTCTTGGAGATTTTTGATTTGGGGCGTCCGCTGGGCGTTGATTATTTGGGCAGCCCTCCCAATTAGTGGAGTGGCCTGTCACCTGGCATGCTCTACAGCGGTACTGCTTCCCTGTATTGTCCTTTCGTGCAGAGGGAGGACTTTGTTGGTGGCCGTCCGTTCTTGGAGAGGGAGGACTAGGCCTGGAAGTGCTTTGTGTGTGCCCCTTATGCTAACCACTTCAGCGGGTGGAAGGTATTTCTTCTTGGTTTGGTGGCATGCCAGTGAAAGTGGCTGTGTTCTAGTTTGGTTATCTTACAGTCAGTGCATCCATTGCAGAGGTAGCTTGGCTGCGAAATGGCATTGTGGAAGGGCTTCACCAGAGGAGGTCCCGACCCAACAGGAAATCCACTCTGGGGCTGATTCCACTCACTATGCCAAGGTGGTGAGGTAGTGTGCCCCAAGGTGTCGTGACCTGGAGCTCAACTGTGGGGATGGTTTTGGTGTCCCCCGCTACCCATTTCATCTCCCACCCAGTTTTCTCATCAACTGTGGCACTGGCTGGCACTTAGGGCCTAGCAATCAGGCTAACATCAGCTGTAGTGTCTACCATAACCAGCTGGGCCATGGGCAGGCTAGAGCCATTAGAGGGTGCCACCAAGATGAACTGGGTATCCAGCCACTCAAGGTGAAGTATCTTCTGCGGCCCAGCCGTGGAGAACGTGGTGCTTGTGAAGTTGACGAATTTGGTGGCTGGGACATGATTTGGGCAGGCTGGATATCCAGCACTATAGTGGCCGGCAGCACCACAGGATTAGCAAGGGCCCTTTGTGGGGGCTCAGTTACCTGTGGTGACTGTTGGTGAAGGGTCAGTGGAAGTAGAGGGGAGAGGAGTTCTGGTTATTGGTAGGAGAGGGCTTATTGTTTCCCAACTTGTAGCATCAATAAGATTCAGTGTGGCCCACCTTCTTACAGTGGATGCATGGAGGCTTGCTAAATAGTCTGTTCTTCCAGGTGAGTCGAGCCTGAGGGTACGTGGGGGCACTATGCGTCTTTGAGATGTGCTGTGGGACTGGTTGTAGTTTTCCCACGAATTGGCCATATGGCAGGCTTCCATAAGTGTAGTGGGCTACTTGTCATTTAGATACACAGCAAGGGGCCCAGGGACACATTGGAAAAGATCCTCCAGCATAGTCTGATTGAATAAGTCCTTGAATGTAGTGCATGACAGAGTCAAACCAGCATGTACCAGACTGGGTCTTGTGACAGGCACATTTGGTCCAGGAACAGCCGACTTCCTTGGTAAGACCTCAGAACCGCTGTCGCCATTTCTCCGGGGTGATTTCGTAGGCTTTCGTTATGACCCTATGAACTTTGACCATGTCGCCTCTTTGACTCTTCTCCAGTGAGCGGAGGACTGACTTAGCTTTACGTTCCATGTGCTTGGCAAGCACTAAGGTCCTCTCTGTCTTGGTGGTGTTGTAGTTTTCAAAGAGAGACTCTATTTCCTCCAGCCATGCTTCTGGCTCTTCCTCAGTCCACTTGGGGACTAGGGAGTTAATGCTTGATACTGGAGCATTTGGTGCAGCAGGTATGAGGTTGGAGGCTTGTTGGGTAGCCATAGCTTCAGCATTTTCTTTTCGAGCCATCTCCAGCTCGAGCCCCTTTTCTTTGAGAGCTAACTCACTTTCCCTGAGGGCTAATTCATGCTGTCTTTTCTTCTCTTCTCTTGCATCTTCCAGCTGCCTCTGTTCTGCGTCAAACCTCCTCTGTTCTGCTCTCTCTTCCCTCTCTTGCTTGGCTAAGTCATCCAGCTGTTTTTTGACCCAATTGGCTAGTTCCGCTCCTTCGTAACCCAGTTCCTTGCCCATGTTCAGGACAGCTAGGTGATGTTTCAGCGACGTGGTTCAGGAGGTAAGTATGTCTACCTTGGATGACTGGAATGACTTATGAATTGGGGAAGCGTCCCTCAGATTTGGGTGACACTTCAGTGGTGGGGCACCTTTTGAATAAGGTGGCACTGTGGTTGAGCATGCCATGCAAAAAGTCACACTTATGGCTCCTGTATCTCAGGTACTCGAGGGTACAAGTGTAACAATTTCACAGGACTTTTTGTCTTTGTGTGGCACTATGGTGCCAGTGCATTCTAGGAATCAACACTATCTTGGAGTACAACTAATTGTACTAAGAGGAAAAGCACTCTGCCCAAGCAGAGTGTAATTAATAGGCAGAAGAAAAAGGAAGGGTAGAGGAAACAGATAGGTAAGCACTTCAATGGGTCATGACAGTGCCTCAGGTTAGTGGCATTGAGGAAAAGAAGAATCAATTTTGGTTGCTTTGGCACTTGTGGGTGACTAGTTCCTAGTACTGGCTGCTCTTTCTCTCTCATGTGGAGGAGGGAAGGCTTTTATGCTTCAGTCTGGATAAATAGACCCAACTTGTGGTGGACAGTTTCCAATAGCTGTGGTTAATTCTTGACTTATCCTCAACTGGTTGTGGGACAGAGGTGTATATTTTTCTCTGAACATGAAATTTTACTGTAATAACTTCACTGGTAAATTTACATAAATGATAAAACAAACATTTTCTAGAGATTCATAGCAGCTATATGAAATTGTCTCTCTGCCAGCCCATTCATTCCATGGGGACGGTACACATACCTTATTTACTTAAACACTTAAGAAAGTGGTGAAAAGAAAAAAAAAAATGAAGTAAGTACTACCAAACAAATGCGTAAGAAAGGTCTGCACTGCATGAGAAAATGGGAGACAAAAGAAGGAAAATTGAAATGGATACTAGTAGGCTTTCTTATCTTGAATACTCCTGATTACTTTGGCTATGTTAGTTAATAGGTTGTCTACCAATATTAACATGCCCAATTATACCATGCTCTAAGTAATTCTTGGTAATATTCATTAATTCTTATGCTGGTAAGTATTGTTAAATTAGTTTGAGTTTCTTATTATTTTCTCTTTATTTAATTACCTGCTAAGATGTATATTTGTGTAGGAACTTCCTTTATAAATTCTAGCTTCTTATATATTCCTGACAATTGGCTAACTTTTTCTTTAAACACTTTACATAAAATTATAGGTACCTGGTTTTCCCTTTTATGGAAGTATTTATTATAAAGATTTATGAGTGCAGTAGTGCACTGCACAAAGTAGGTCATCAATGCATGTGAATGGAAGACTTCAGACTGAGAGAGACATCTGCTCGCGACGTCACACAGGGAGTTCCCAACAACCTTCTTGTTTACCAACACCAACAATTTAAGATGGCGGCTACGGGTCGCGGGCAACCCCTTCCTAAGATGGCGCACGAATCACGTGAACACACACAGTGGATGGCTCAGACAATGGCTCTACTGGGAGTAAGTTGGGAGGAAGGTGACAGGCAGAAGAATACAAATCTCCCGCCTGTCTTTGCTATGTTATTATAATGCAAAAGAACAAATCACTCGAATTCCTCTTACAAAACGAATGAAGCTTATGTGGGAAGGCAAGTTTTAACTTAAAATACCACAGATGCGAGTTATTTTACGTTATAAAGACGGAAAACAAATTTGTTATGATTTTCTCTTTTTCTGTCTCTCAGCGCCATAATCAATTCCTACCCTTAGCCGCCATGCTAACTGCGGGCCCTTCTCGATACAAAGGAATGGATGACATGACGTAATTACTGGCCCGATTTACGTTAATGTAAAAAGGCAAATTATGAAATTAAACACTGACACAGTTATTTACGATATTGTTGGAAAAGAAATTCAATGTGATTTTGCACGAGGAAAGTAATTCTATTCATGACGCTCAATCGGCGGCATTCTCTCTAGGGTTTCCACTTGCTGCTTTATAAGAAATATCCTATGGACTTATAAATTGTCTGTTCTACCTTACAAGAGAAGCGCTAGGCACACACCCTCCCAATTAATCATGCAATTGCTAATTTAATATGCATTAATCATTGGCCGGCGACTAGCAAAATATTAAGTCTGACATCGCTGGCTCACTGCAACCTTGACTGGAATGCGGGTCTGGCTCAGTATCTTTTTTTTATTTTTCTTATTCGTAAATTGTAAACAGGTTCATTTACTGCACATTTTCCTACCTACTCTATCTTCTTCATATAGAAATGAGATTAATATTACTTACCTTGGCCTGTATCCTTTTTTCCTTGGGAGAATATTGTATGAAATTGATATGATCTGACTTTTATCTTTGAATTAATTGGTATTTAATTTTCCAAGTTCTTTATATCTCTGTGGATAGCTAGCATAAGTTAATTAAATAATTACAGAGATCATGGCAACGTGTTGCCATTGTTATGTTAGTCCTTCGGCTGATGAGTTTAATTATTTCTTACTGTGATTTATATTGCCTTGCTTTACCTAAGACTAATGTAATTCTGTCAATTAAGGCTATATTTAACTCTAAAGGACCGATAGTGAATGGATCAGGTCGCCAGTTAACACTCGTTAACAAAGAATAAAGGTTGGTTCTTAACCACAAGAATGAATTCAGCAAACTTGCTAGAACACTAGTTCATCAAAAACAAGTAAATTAAACAAAGTGAATGGATTATTTACAGGAGCTAACAGCAGCCCAGAATAATGGTCAACTTCAGACAAACTTCAGTGCTACATAGACTGAACCAACATAATATGCTTCTCAGATGCTGTATCAGGAATTTACTGCAAAGGTCGAATTAAGGATTCTTAAACCAGGATGCAGATTCTTCTCACAGAAAGAAGATGTTGCACAGGCACAGGGCAAACGTAATTCTGGAAAAGTAAGTATCCAGATGACAATCTTGTATTACAGAAACTCTCGCTTGTCATTACTAATCACAAGGGGAGGATTATTAGTTCAAAAATAATGCGTTTAGCACTGTGGAGGATAAATTATGTGACATCACTAGACAACAGTAATTGCACTTGATAGATAACTTCATAAATGGGATATGCTTTACTAGGAATTTCTTAGTCAGTGACTGTTTGAAGAGGAAAAATTGAAACATGGAAAATGAGAGTTGCAGTCGAAGGGAAAAGAACTGGGAAGAATTGTCAAAATCCGTCTTACTGCTTGAGAGATAATGTAGTGATCAATTGCATCAAATGTCCGTGGTCCGTTGAAACAGAAATCTTTTCCCCCATGTTTGAAAGGACAGACAAATGAAGCAAGTGGACTGCCCAGAAATATATCATGCATCGACGGGCTCTGCTCTGAGAATCTCTCTTTGGAGTTTTGGGTAGCAGGTCAGAGACTGGTCTTGCTCCTCCACAAGCCAACTTGGTTTGGCTTGGATGTAGAGTGTCATCTGGAAAATGACAAAGGCTCACCAGTAAAAAGGTCATAGAAAGTTGAGCTTAAGTTACAGTCCATCTAAGGTTCGTCCTAGAAAAACCTATGCTGTCCTATATTCCCCTGAACTGAAATTCTTACCCCACTGAAGGTTTAAATCCGTTCAAAACAACTTAGCTACTTCCCGCTCCCTTGTCTCTTGTGAAAGGCATCTGCTCTTCCCAACTCTAATGTTAGAACTAATTTTATTCTATTTTGAACAAGGCAGAGAGGTAGAACAGCGAATATTTATTATTATTTATATATATATATATATATATATATATATATATATATATATATATATATATATATATATATATATATATATACTGTATATATATATATATATATATATATATATATATATATATATATATATATATATATATATATATATATATATATATATATATATATATATATATATATATATATATATATTTATAAATTGTTTCCTTACTTGAAAACATTAACACTGAGGCCGCTGTTAGTGAGTTTTAAAAATGGCGTGGCCATGGGTTCCAAGTCTTTCACCAATTCTAGTTAATATCTTTATGGAATGGTTTGAAAAGAAAGAGGTGGGCAAAGTAAATAAAGGGAACTTAAATATCGTAAAATGGGTAAGATACGTGGATGACATCTTGATTATTTACAAGGGAGAAAGGGAAGATCTACACAAGTTTTTAGAAAACATAAATAAACTAAATGAAACATCAAGTTCACAATAGAAAGAAGAGAAGGAGGAGAAATTCCTTTCTTGGATGTCCTGGTCAAGAGGGAAGGGAGAATTTAAAATTCAAGGTATATAAGTAGAAGACACACACCAATTCATACATACATAGGTTCTCCAGTCATAGGAAAGAAATGAAAATAGGATTAATGACAGGGTTGGCCATCAGGGCTTATAGGATTTGCAGTCCCGAATTTTTAGACGAAGATTTGGATTACCAGAGGAGGTTTTAGGAGATTAGACTACCTAAGTATTAGGAGTGGGCACATATCAAAGCAAGGAAAAACTATTTTGGGAGAGGGAAAAGGATAGAAAAGGAACATTCGGTAGGAAAGAAAATAATTACAGTCCCAGACAACAAATCTATTGCACCCATCAAGGGCTAAATAATCTCAAATTGATAGGCAACTACAAAAACACCATAAGGAATAAAATAGTTAGAAACGAAAAGTCGGTAGAGGGGTAAGAGATTAGAGGAGGGTATATATGGCAGCATGTCTAGACTGTGAAGAAGGGTACTATGGCGTAACTGGCAA
>NC_089761.1:67163236-67173236 GCF_040412425.1 Macrobrachium rosenbergii
TCCTGTAGTCGTTAGCCATGGCTGTATCTAACTCCACCAGTTTTTTCTGGAAAATACAAAGAAATGTAAATGAAAAATAGCTTAATAGAAACTTAAAATAATGTACTTGGACATAGGCTATAGCAGAAAACTTCATAACTTTCCATTTGTTCTGTGGAGGGGGCTCTAACTTGAAACACCTGGTACATATACATATATATATATATATATATATATATATATATATATATATATATATATATATATATATCTATATATCTATATATATATATATATATATATATATATATATATATATATATATATATATATATATATATATATATATATATATATATATATATATCTTGTGTGCGTGTGTATGTGTGATTCTAATAGCCACAATATGTATGTATATATATGAGGAGAAATTATGTGCGTTGGTTCGCGATTAACATATTTATTTGACCATATGCTCAACAAATTGTACAAATACATCACTTACGGATGAAAATTGCAATTTAGTGGAGAAGGGGAAAAGACAAACAATTTGTTTCTGAATGATGGAAGAAAACTACTCTCCCTCACAGAATTCTAGTTGTCGAAGAGGTGTCGACACACACATAAATATATAAAATATAAATATATATATATATATATATATATATATATATATATATATATATATATATTATATATATATATATATATATATATATATATATATATATTGTATATATATATATATATATATATATATATATATATATATATATATATATATATATATATATATATATATATATATATACAATATGGTATGTATATATATATATATATATATATATATATATATATATATATATATATATATATATATATGCATGTGTGTGTGTGTGTGTGTGTAAACACAATACATGCTTAGAAGAAATGAATCAGTGAAAATTAAAAGTAAGGTATAGTAAAGTAGTAATTACTGTGTAGAAAAGTGATAACTACATGAAAATTTAAGGAGAGTAAATAACTTTCAAGGCAAACTGAAGATAGCATAACAATTTTAAAATCATAAATAAAAAAAAAAAAAAATACTTATAGGCACCAAAACTTATGAGCCACCATGATGCGTAAACTCCTGGAGTTTGTGTCAAGTCAAGTTGACACAACCATCGCATGTGGTTTTATGTTTTTACAGAGATTATTAGGGGGCACAGAGATAGACAAGTACAAGGGAGAGACATTGAAAGACAACACTAATGTACAATAAGTGCATTTATATATATATACACAGTGATTGTAGTATCTTTGATTGTGTCCATTTGTATTACCATAGGGTAAATGCAAGCAGCAATCCTAACTTATCAACAGCATCAGCAACAATACAGTATTCTATAAATATTTTTTAATATACAATTTACAAAATAGATACAATTCACTTGGTATGAATAAAATTTGTAAAAAAGAATATACACATTACTAACAATACATATCCACTACTATTTGTTCGCTTGAGGATACAAACTGTTCCTTCATATATGATAATAGTATTGATCATGAGAGTATTGTTCATGATAGTTGAGGTCAGGGTACAAACTGTACCCTCAAATACATTACTAATGTCGGTCATGATAGTTAAGGTAGTTATATAATATAAATAATAATTTATATAAAATACATATGTGCATGATAACAGTAAAGTTAAAATTGTTATGTAACGATAAAATAATCAGACAATCTAACTCAACATTGAAATTATATTTACTGATGGTACAGCCATTTCAAATCTGACGCGACATGAATCTTTTTGTATCTCGTCCAGAATCTCGGACTCAATGTAACGTTGCCAAGCAATGTTAAACTTTTCTTTTTCATTTCTAATGTCATACATGTCGACAAGTTTGCGAATTCACAGCTAGCACTATTTTGCTTATGCTTATATAAATATGATCCCTTTATGCATTGGTATAATTCAATATGTGTAATTTGAACATATTTTTTTTTTACATTCCTCAAAGCACGGTGTGATAAAGTTAGCGGTGCTGTCAATGACAGTGCATAACATGCTGCCCAGGTTGGTCAACGTAACTACCTCTGCAACATTATAACATTAGACCTAATAAGCTCAACAGTCATAACATTTTCAAAATAGGAATTTGAATTACAAGTTTTCTTTGAATGTTGAAGTTTTAGGCTGTGTTCAAGCTGCCTGAATGTTGCAAAATGGGCCTAAAAACATAATCTAAGCATTTTGAGATGTAATCTCTGTTACCAAAGAATTTATTTGTAGAGATTACATGTTCTTTGAGGAATAAAAGATGATGATGATTTTAATTATGAGGAGAAAATGGCTGTTAATAAATATCATTAGTATTAATGTCAAGACCTATGTAACACTTGTTTTTCAACTGGCTTAAAATATTTTCTTAAAGTATTTTTGCCTGCTTTTTGGTATAATTTATTTGTTCGTAAGGTAACTTGAAATGCAAGAATTTGCAAATATAACTTCATATGCTTTCTGGCCAGAAATTGTTAATATAGAAATGTGAATACTAAGTGTAAAATAAAGAAATCTAACACTCCTAGGCCTAGAGCAAAATCTTGGCTTTTAACAAAAGAATAATTGCATAGGCAAAAATTTGCTAGTAAGTCATAATTTTTAAGTGGTTAAGAAATATACTTAAATCATTTTTGTTTTTATGAAAATCCAAATATTCCTTTAACAAATATAAAATAAATGGTTTCAAGATAGCTGCTACTCATTGTAGACCCATGTACACCAGGTGTTCATGTTGTCCCACCACTCTAAGGCCGGGCGCACATTGAGACGCAGGGCAGTGTTCAGGGCAGACTCTAGGGCAGTAATAGGGGCATGTCAGCATTTTAGGGCGTTGTGCGCACAATGGGAAGCAGTCTGTAGCACTATTGCAGGTCCTATGGTTCATGGCTGCCGCTCATGGTTACCTGAGAAACCTCAGCTCAGAATCTGACTTTGAAAAATGAGGTTCGAGAATACTTTTTATTATATGACATTTGTAGGGAAAGAGATCACTGTGGAGGAGTGTTTAGTACATGTTTCCAAAGGAATACCCATGGTGCATTTTTTAACACCTGAGTTGAGTGATGAAAATTTCAGAATTATGAAACAGATTAAGCAGAGAACAAATTGTTGAGGTGCATAACATGATACAAAGTGAAATATCACCTGAAGGTTGCAACGTTGTAAAAAACCAATTTAGAGACAAAACTGGCTGTGTTTTTAAGATAAGTTTTATTTTCCTTCACATCTGTCTTTCAGCAGTATAGGAACGTGTCTCAAAAATCATCTGATGAACAATTCCCTTTTCTTTTGACCTGTAATACTGCCTCCATAATGTCATTATAATGGATAAAGAAAAAAGGAAAAACAACAGGAAAACAGTGTTGAGAAGGCACACAGGTCTTTCGAGAGATTCATAAAAATTAACAAAATCACCAGACATATGACTTTCACATCATATAATAATATGGTGGATCACTGGAATGTTACTTCCTGTGCCAGATGTGCAACAGAAAACTGCGTTTCAAACACAAAGAAGTGATGAGCAGGCCAAAGCAGGTCTGCCCCTGTGCTGTGCTGTCCTGTCTGACAAGGGATAACTTTACATTTAAAATAGTGAAATGCAGTTTTCTGAGTCCTGCTCCTGTGCTTGTTGACCTGTGTCGCCTGCGTCTCAATGTGCGCCCGGCTTCATACTGGACATTCTGCAAAAGCTGTTGAAAAATGGATAGGAAACCCATATAAGTATGGTATTGCTATGTATTAAAAAAATATTGTCATTTAATAACCACTTTTAGAAAAGTTTGAAAATAGAAGTTATGGTCAAAATAAGGCTTTATTCAGAAATAATGGAAGAGAAACAGCCTGCATTCAATATACCAGCAGTGAAAATAATAACTTTATACTGTACCAGGTTTATTCAGACCAGACCCACTCTCTCTAAAATGTAATGAAAAATTACTACAGATATATATAACTTGGGTAATTACACAGTTACCTAGTAAATCTATTCAGTTGGATAAAATTCCAGTTACCTATTTAATTACTTATTTCACTTAATAGATTGTCAGCACTCAATATTTGATGAACTATGTAATCTACGATAGTGTATTGTGTTATCCTACAAAACTGCAAAGTCTCTACTATATTTGTTCTTATTTCATACAAATACATATCTCCTAGCTAAAATGTTAATGTATACCTAATCTAGTTACATGTAAATGTGGTATACAGTATATAGATTTTTCTTGAACTGTGACTTTTTAGTCAGTACAGTTCCTGGAAGATGGAGGGAAAAACTACTGGGACAAATTAAGACCTATTATATTCTTCCTTTGTTGTACAGTTTCTCCTTTGCTTTTACGGATAACTGTACATGAATATACTTTATATATTATATATCTCCATATATAAGACAATTTAAAAAGATACTTCCTCAGCAAATGGTGGAGTGGAAATTGAAAGTGTGCACACCTTGGATCCCATTATCTGAATCTCTCTCTTTCAAATCAGTCTCCCCCTCCAGTCCCACTCTCAAGGAGGTTCTTTGACCTAGAGTTCCCTCATACTTGTTCATGCAAGTGTAGATATGCTGCTTCGAAATGTCCCTCTACCTGTTACTGGGCATTTGGATCCTAGTCTTTCCATTCTGCCTACAGCAATATACCTGTCCTCGTCTGTGTGGGGACTCATTAGTGTATGAGAATAGACAATGG
The DNA here is from genome assembly GCF_040412425.1 of Macrobrachium rosenbergii. NCBI lineage: Eukaryota > Metazoa > Arthropoda > Malacostraca > Decapoda > Palaemonidae > Macrobrachium > Macrobrachium rosenbergii. The sequence goes on from NC_089761.1 coordinate 67,167,965, forward strand.
AGCAAGCCAACAGACTAAAAGCTCCTCCAAACAACATTGCATTTGGCCAACAAATGGATTTTGACCATTTTCATTTCCACTCCTGACTACTTCCTGGGAGAGCATCAAACCTTCATTATTTCTGAGAACATTTTGGTTAACTTTGTGGTGTACAAATTGTGAAATAGAATGAGACATTTATGGAAATTACAACTGTAATTCAGAAATGTACTGGAAAAGCTTTTATGGTACTTGTCTCAGTTAATGTAACTTGCATTGCTTTTGGGTATGACCTTATTTTACTGTATTCTAACCATTCTTTTCCTCTGAAATTCTTGCATTAATCTTCATGGCTCCTCTTTTTAGGGTATTACCATGGTCACATTGAAGAGGTGAAAGTGGTTGGACATGATGTTTGTCCTGATGTAGCTGAATTAGTCCAAGAGGTTGGAAGGCTATGAAGGGATCAAAGTTCTCCTTGGATACATTCCCAGACCTAGTTTTTCTCTATGAGACTACCTTTTTTTGGACCCAGTTGTAAGTGTGAACAGATCCTGTGGATTATGATAATGTGTAATGTTACATCCAGGTGGTGGGATTTTTCTATTGTGAATTAAGTTCACAAAAAAATTAATGGTAAGTTTTGTATCATTAGCTCTTGATATTTTGTAATTCTAAACTGTGGTTGTATTCAGTTTTGGACCATGTAACTGAAATATTATCCCACTGTTGAATAAAATGGATTTTGTGGAACATGTTCAAATCTCTTGTAATAAATTCAGCTAAAGTAAAAGTACTTAATTATAAGTTCCATTGTTTTGTAGGTAATTCATTTACACTTCAGCTTGATAAAAAAAAATAAAATTTACTGTGTTTGAATGTTCCTATTGTGGGAAGGGGAATAGATGCTGAGTAAATTGCTGGACCCCTTTTTATCTTTCCTCCACTATGAAACATGATTAACTGCTCCAAAATTAAACTGGACTAGAAACTTGAATGAGATCTGGGAAGGGCTCACCAGCTGTATCAGTGCAAGCATTCAGGGTGAAAGTATTTATTGTTATATTTTTTAAGGCGTTGAGGCGTAAAAACAACCAAACAGGACTACAAATTTTATGGTGACTGGAGGGAATATTAATACTATGACAAATTTTTTTGTTTTTTATTTAATATTTGAGCTTTTAGATGAGTGAATGAAAGTTTTAAAATGTTTCTGCACTGTGTTCAAGATTTGGCTGGAATTTAATATTTTCTTACAATTTTGGAATACCTGACAGTTTCATTCTTATGAAATTAGGCTGCCTTAGCCAAGTGATGCAATAATCGTGTTTTGTTTGAAATAATAGATAAATAGAGAAAGTGTTTGGTTGCCAGTTAGTAAATTGGAACGAAATCCTAAATGTCATGTACATCAGTTCTGAGCATAGCTGTAAGAATTTCTTCTATTAAAAAATTAGTGATTAGGTTTTAATCCAAGACTGTTGAAAATTTCTTATTTTTCATTTTGGAGCAAATTCAAAAATTGAAAAAAAAATTTTGCTATTCATAAAAATATTTATAATCTAAAAAATGCCCACTTAAGTATGGTTACATAAGTCATATTAAGTGGTATATTCAGTAAAAAACTAACATGAGTGTATTTCAAAATTAAAATATCTTCTTTTATCAAAACCTTTAGTTAAAAACCTATTATTTTTAATTTTAACATTATTATCTTAGAATGATCTAGTTGATAGTTGGGTCATTATTTAGTATTAAAAGCTTTTAGTGCTAAATTTTGAATCTACATGTTGAATAATATATTTCTGTTATTTAGTGATAATAGATGATCTGCACCCGCTTTAAAGTGCATTTTATAGCTAATTCTGCCTTCTACAGGATTATTTTGTAAAATTTATCTTTAAAAATGTAAAAATAAATTGGCAACGTTAGGGCTAAATTTAGGCCTTCCAATAGGGTACTTATTTTTTGCAATGCCCTTTATGAAATTTTATATAGCTTCATGGTAAACACAAACCTTGATATTTCAACAAAGTTAGTCTAACTAATTGTCATTCTATTATTTCTAAGTCAGCATAAACATATTTATTATATGAGGCAGCAATACATCTAACTAGATCATGTGGTAACGTAGTATCCAGAGTACTAAAGTCAAAGGAAGATAACAATAATTACCAGGACCCAGAGGATTATTGTTACATGACTAAATCGATTTTTAATGATCCATTTATTATCATAGGTATTATTAGTCACATCATAAAGTTTATTTAAATTTAAGTTCAGCTTAATATTTATTTTCTTAATAAATCAAATTTACTGAGCTCGGTACAGATCTAAATTTTATAGGACTTTTATAAAATTTTGTATGGTCACACATACTAGGTAAATTAAAAGCATTAAGCACCTCTTTATATGAATTAAGTATGCCTACAAGTTCCATATTCACATATTTACTCTGAAATATCTTTAACTTTCTGTTAGTGAAATTGATGGTTCATCGGAGTGTTATTTAAAAGTATTATTAATCTGATTTATAATAGATTAGTCTCATTTTCCATTGTCCAGTACTTACTTTAATTCTAGATGCAAAGTTATATATATATTCATTAGTAGATTATTTTTACTTTATTTAATTTGGTATGGGTCTAAATTTAGATCCAGTTTTAAATATTAATAAGATTATCGTCATTAAAATATCCAAATTGCCTGTTTCTGCATGGTTTTGGAATTCATCCTAAAATCTACTATCTTCTCATGAACAAGGCATATTATCTACATCGTTAATATTCAAATTTCTAGCAATGTTTGTAAAATTAAAGGCAATTTTATCAAATGTTTTTTAATAGTTAAATGTATTTTTGGCGTCTGTTTTTAGATGGGAAATTGACTCAAATTGACGACTATGAATTATTTTAGGGATATTTAGAGTATCAATGGATTCATGACAGAAATCTGCAACCAGGTAGGTATTAAATTGTCAAGCTCATCACCTTCTAAATTCCAGTTTTTATTTTGATTAATAACTTTAAATTTAAGTAGATCGGTTATTAGATCTTGCAGTACGCTATAGTCAAACCGTATTTTCATAATAATTTTTTTTTTTTTTAACTTTTCCACGTTTTAATTCCAAAACTTTACCTTTAACAATCCATACTAAATTACTTTTATTAAAAGCAGAACTCTTAATGTCCAGTCATAGAATTAAAATCAATATATTACTCTTGTTACGACTTTTATCCTAACACTTCTGTTGATAACATTATTGTCAAAAATTTCATGATGAATGTATTTTTTATTAATAACTGAGTTCACTGAACTATTGATTAACCATCATCAAGATATTTGGATATAAAATATATATATATATATATATATATATATATATATATATATATTATATATATATATATATATATATATATATAATAGTATATATATATATATATATATATATATATATATATATATATATATATATATATATATATATATATATACAATACATATATATATATATATATATATATATATATATATAATATTTCTGATAAAATTATATCAGGATATATATATATCTTATCAATATGTAGGCATAGGGAAATAATCAACAAACAATCATGTGTGGAATAAAAGAATTTTGGAACCTAGGTCTTTCAACTGCATCAACCCACTAGTTTTCGTCATGTTAGGTGCACCAGAAAATATCCCAGAGAATTACAGGGCAAGCTAACTGCTTGCATATGGTATATGTTTCACCAACACCCGACTCAGCAATGATATTATATATTTCCATTCAAATTATCCTTCTGAGTAAATAAGATAGAAATAATTTTTACAGAAATAAATTACCAAACTCACATCAGGATCAACAACAGAGGGTTGAAAAGGGCGCGCTGCCCACTAGGCCATACAAGTCATAAAAGAAGCTGGAACCTGAGGGACAGCTGGTCTAAGGAATTACCTGGGCAAGCTAACATGATTGTGTATTGATTATTTCTATCTTATTCAATAAAGGGATGTTTCGAACAATGCTGGCAATGGGTCAAAATGGTTGGGGAAGTTTGGGGAAAACATTTGCGCTGATTTAATAAGCAAGCAGTTAGCTTGGCTGGTAATTCCCAGGTGCAGTTGCCCTCGTTCCAACTTCTTTATGATTTTTGATTAGCAGTCGCTGGCAGCGCCCTTTATCCTCTTTCAGTGTGAAAAAGACCTGGGTTTGATCCTGATGTGAGTCAGAAATTTATTTCTGTTCCACACGCATTGTGTGTTGATTATTTCTATCTTATTCACTCAGAATGGATAATTCGAATGAAATGCTGTCAAATGGGTCATTGCTGAGTCAGGAAGTTGGGAAAACACGCTGGTAAGCAAGCAGTTAGCTTGCCCAGGTATTTCAGTGGGTGCAGTTGCCCTCAGGTTGTGTGTGTTTTATGACTTGTATGGCCTAGGGGCAGCACCTGTGTGCGCTTTCAATTGAAAGACCTGGGTTTGATAACAGCTGATGTGAGTCAGAAATTTACGATATTTATATAAATTTATATAATAATATATATATATATAGAATATATATATAAATATATATGTATGTATGTATGTATGTATGTATGTATATATATATATATATATATATATATATATATATATATATATATATATATATATATATATAATTGCCAAGAAACTTCACATTCCATATGTACTAATTTTGAAAGCCGCTAGGATTCAGTAAGAGTGGATGTTTTTTAGATTACAGATTCTTTAATTTACAAAGCACAGTTTACCAGGTGTAATGAAGTCACCAAATGTTATGATGTTCTTTTCTTTTTATTGTTTTATATTCGTTGCCCATGTAACTCAAAGAGCATTATTATTGTTGTTGTTGTTAAGTCCCAGGAGGCTTCTTCTTCTTCAGTTCTTCTTTTCTTCTTCAATAACACACTAGTAAAATAACACTGTATAAATACAAGGTAAGTAGTATGACTCAGAATTGAAGTATGAGCCTTTCTTGACTGTTCTTAACCCACAACTGGTAGGCCCTTGACCTCACTCCTCTAAGGCTCTCGGCTCTCTTTTTCTATCTGCTTCTCTCTCCTTCAAACTTGCATTTTTGAAGGTTTTTCAAGGAAAATGTCCATCCACAGTGCAGGTGGACCATTTTCTGTTCCGCCTTGTAGTCGTCCTTTAGTGGTCGGAGATTATCTAATGACGTCTCTTTGGGTGTGATTAATAACTTCATTCCCTCCCTCGTGGGTGGGACTAATGATGTCACCGAAAGTCTTCAGGTTTCAGTAAG
>NC_089761.1:67180664-67193164 GCF_040412425.1 Macrobrachium rosenbergii
TTTGTTTAAAATTATAAAAGCAGTTACTATAAAACTTTGAGCCAAGGCCGGTAAAAGTTTTCTTTCTAAAAACCGTGGTGTTAAAATGATCATTATAATTAAAAACTGTTACATCTAAAAATGGCAGCTTATTTTCATTTTCATATTCAATTGTAAAATTAATATTAGGATGTATTTTATTGGCATAATCAAGAAATTTGTCTGCTTGATCTTTGTCCCTGAACAAAAAAGGTATCATCCACGTATGTACCTACTATAAAATAAGGGATGGTAGGCCAAAGGACAATTGTCCAGTATGCGCTCCTCCAGGGAGCACATAAAAATGTTTGCAAGGTGGGACCCAGAGGGGATCCATCACCATACCATCAACCTGAATGTAGGCATTACCGTTAAAAACAAAGGCTGTGTCATGCACAGCGAGCTCGAGCAATTTTCTACAATCCGTGAGGTTAAAATTATTAAAAATGGCATCTGGTTCAGTAAAAATACGGCTAACAATAATGTCAATGGTTTCTTCTACCGGTACATTAGTAAAACGAGACTCCACATCCATGCTAACCATAAATAAGTCTGAATCCTGGGGTAAGATTTTTTCCTAAAAATGTTCTGAATTCTTACAGCTATAGATATTAGCAGTTAAAGAAGCTAGGAGAGGTACAAGAAATTTAGTAATTTTATAATTAGAAGTAGCATAAGAGGTGAGGATGGGCCTCATAGGCATACCTTCTTTATGAATTTTAGGTAGCCCATACATCACTCCTTATGAGGCACCTGTACTGTATAATGAAGTATAATCTTTAAGATATTTAAAAAAACGGTTAATTCGGTATCTTAAAGATAGCAGAGTATTGAGGTTCTCCTGTCATTCTGAATTTAGATTCATCCCCTAGGATATTTTCCATCTTTTGTATATATTCATATTTATTTAGTATTACAGTACCTGTTCCTTTGTCAGGTTGTGTTATTTTTAGGTCTTTTCATTTCCCAAGTTGTCTAAGAATATTCAAGTCATTCTTAGAAAAGAATGGTGTCCAACGAGCAGTTAAGTTGTTAGAAGCTTTCTGAGCTATATATACCCTGTAGTTGGGATCGCATTTTAGGTACATCTACATCGAGGCGGAGATTAAGTAGTCTTGCAAATAATGATTCCATATAGTAGGTGTGAATTATTAAGTATTTTTCATTGAGATTTACCATGCTTGTAAAAGTTTTGCTGTTGATATAGGGTGATTCTTAAGACCACTTGGGTCATATCTAGTGGAGAGGCCAAGGTCACATTCCATTAGGGGCGAGGGGGAGCGCCCCCTTTTCCAGTATGGGGTAGCCTTCGTAATTCCACTATTTTTTGCCATAGAGTGCTGATTTTGGGTTCAAATGTCTCAGAATAAGGTGACGAGAAGGTATGTATTCTTTTGTGCTCAATAATGTATCCAAGTGGCTCCCAACCTGGGGTCCGTAGATCAAATTGAAAATTTCATATATCATTTTCCTTCATCATGCTTTTTTTCATATCAACTTCCATTACACACACACACACACACACACACACACACACATATGTGTATGTATGTATATACACACGAGAATAAGCACAATGAGAGAAAAAGATATTGTAGTTACATACAGGGAAACCCATTTAAATGAAAGGGGTCCTTGGTAGTGAAAATGTATATGATAGCCTACAGCGAATATAGGAGATGTCATTAGGACTTTCAATCCCTTTTCATAATATTACAGTGATTTTTTTCTTTGTCTACAGTTCCAGTTGTCTAACGTCGCATAATGGACTGGTCGAAATGTATAGTATGTCAACAGGCAACAAGGAGGACTTGGTCTGTCCCTCAGGAAACAAAGGTTTGGTCGACAAACATGAGACCTATGCAAATTTTTGTAGCAATGGTTGATACTTTTCGGGATGCTGGGTATCCATTGAACTAAACAACTGACCCAACTGTTGAAGAGTTAGTTCAAAATCAAGGAAAGTGGCATAAGAACTGTAGAAGGGAGATTATAAGGGACCCTCTTGACCGCCTTATTCAGAGAGGCACAAAATCCAGTTTTATACCAGAATCCCTCATAACGACTCCTGTCTCATTCCCAGCTACTCGAATCAGCAGAGAGTCAGGAAAAGAGAGCCAGCTGACCTGCCTTTTCTGCAGTGAACCAGCTACACAGAGAAAGAAATTACATGAATTTCAAAAGGTGAGTAGTAACTAAAATTCTTATTGAAGTTTATGAAATGTAGCTTTTGTTTGAATACTAAAAAGTCATAAGTAGAGTGTCATACTATTGGATGTGATCCCATTTACATGTAATTATCTATTGAAGCTTATCTTACATAAATTGTTATCCATTTTTCAGTTGGACTTAACAGAAGAGCTGAAAAAGAAGGCAACTAGAATGGGAGATGACAAGGTTTTGACGAAAGATGCAGTTGGAAATGTTGTGGCTAACGAACTTAAGTACCACTCTTCCTGTCTGATTGGTTTTCACAGAAGATTTGATAATTTTGTAGAAGATTTTGAAGATAACTTTAATGCTACTGACACCAGATCACTGGAAGAAGTCCTGTCACAAATTGATGAAGACATATCTGAAGGTCGTTCGCTCTTTCCTCTAAAGGATATTCACCAAGAGCTGACTCACAGAGACAAACAGTATGGATATGAAAGAGAGAGAAACAGAACTCGATTAAAGTCAACAATTCTCCAAAGATTCCCTGTTTTGAAAGAGGAAATTGGATATAAAAATGAAGTACCACTGGTCACCAAGGATTCAATGAAAAATGTTGTATCTTCATGTCTTGCCTTCAGTTCAGAGAATTCATATTTTTCCATTTTAGCAAAGGCGGCCCTTATCTGTTGCAGAGAAATGAAGCACTTTTGGCCTGAAGGAAACCATACATTCCACGTTCAAAAGCAAGGGCTCAAGGAAAGGTGCCAACAAGACTCAATTCCTCATGCACTCAGGTTTATGATAGGTAAGAATGCTGTGTTTTATAGAGAAAGGTACTATGCATTATTATTCATTTGTGTATAGAGTAGGCTATTGGTATTATTGAATGCAGTTCCTAAGCACAACTATATACTCTACATTCGCTCTTTTCCAAGCTGTTGATTTACTTGGCTTTGTTTCATTTGCGCAGGTATGATGTTATTTGGTCCTTCTTGGGAAGAAGATGTAGAAGAAGAGCAAGCAATTATCAGCATTTGCCAACTAATTATGTTCAACTCCAAGATCAAGAAGTGCAAAACCACTGAAACACCCCTTCCAGTTTACTTAGGTTTATATGCTCATTCTTAGTTTAGAAGCAGTCAGCTAATCGATGAACTAGCTAGCTTTGGTCTATCTGTAAGCTACAATTGAGTAAAATACATAGAGAAGAAGATAGGGCTTTCTGTTATTTAGCAGTTTTCAAAGGAAAGAGTTGTGACTCCACCTGGACTTCGGATTGGGCTCTACATTGTTGCTGCATGTGATAATATTGACCACAATCCTTCCTTTCACACAGCAAGAGAATCCTTTCATGGCACAGCTATTTCTTTGTTCCAGTCTCGAGAGGACCCTGATAATGGAGAAATGAGAGTTCGTTCTAATGCTGGCAGTGGTTCTGGTGTACTAAAACTACCTTCTGGTTATGTTACTGTTCCTCCTTTAGTAACTGGTATCAATGCCTCTCTCCCTGTCTGCCCACCTATCACATTCCATGTTACTAATGATATATCAAATGAGAGAAGGAAAGAAGAGGACTGGGCACAAAAGGTAATCTCAAAACTTGAACAAGAAGATGAAGGCACCTCACATGGTCAGGTTATCAGGATGGTCTCCCATATCTAAGTGGGCTCTAAGAGAGTCATCTACTGATCCAGCTATGATCTTCCATGCTGTGTCTTGTGATAAAAAGTGTTGAATACTTAAACCTTGATAAAAAACCAGTGATTACAGGAGATCAACCAATTTATGCCATAATGAAAAAAATTACAGTGGTCTCAACCTGGCCTTGTGGGGAACATGGTGAAGATGGGAGGCTTACTTAGAGAAGCATCTCCTCAAATGTTTGAGGATCTCTTGGAACGGTCAGGATGGCCTCAACCATTGTTGAGGCTGGAATTTAGCTGATGCCAGTTACAAACTTGACTCATGTCAAGGGTCAAGGTTTGTTTGCTCTCATAAACTGACGTTGTGTCTTCTCAGTTGATTATATGGTGTTCTTCATTGTATGTATTGGGCTGTCTGCTGAGAACAGTGTTGTCTTGTTTACTTTGCTGGTCCTAATTAGTAAGTTCTGTCCAGCTTCTTGGCACAGTCTGTTTGTTCTGTAGTGTTTTGTTGGGTCTTGTTTATGTGTCTGTCTGTCTTGGTGGACCTGGTCTGTGTCCTAGCTATCCTGCTGTTTAGCTGTTTTGTCTGTGTTATCCCATCCATTTTCCTGTGTTGCTGTTAAAGATCTACCGTTCACTAAAGTCTGAACTTTTTTAGGTATGCCCAACAAGTTACATATGTAGCACTGAGGAAGTTGTTGCAGGAGGCCCACAATGAATTGCAGCCACAGATGTTATTTGAGGAATGGATCACTTCAATGGAGCAGTCACCAACATTTGTGTTCTGGCTGGCTTTGCTTAAGCTCCAAGAGAGATAATCTTTATATTCATTCGTGCTCAGCGCACTAGTAACTACTCTCTGTATGTGGAAAGTTTACAAGCCATTGCTCCCTATTTTTTTTGCTCTTGACCATTATAACTATGCAAGATGGCTTTCAATTCATATTCAAGATCTCATGGAACTCGATGAACTTATATTCCAGGCTTTTCAAAATGGCAATTTTGTGATCAAGAGATCCAAGAAGCGATTCTCTGCTCTCGTGGTCGACCAGGCCTATGAACAACTCAACAAGATTATTAAAGGTACTGGTGGAATAAATGGCCTTACTCAAGACTCGACATCACTGACAAAATGGTCGTAGTTTGGAACCGTTCTTATCCAACTCATTCAAGACTTCAATGACTCAAGCTCTTGGGAGGCAAAACACTGATGCATTTCACCATGATGAGGGAAAGAAACGGCATTCAAATTTTGCTGAAGATGTATGTAACCTCACTGATGTTATCCGGAGTAAGGGAAATCCATTTCTTTACCTGCCAGATTTGGTCAACCTTGATGGGGAGATAAATGAGAACAGTCAAGCAGTGTTTGAACTGGTAAAGATTGGACAAAAGCAATACAGCGAATTTGTTCGAAAGGTAATTGTTGAGAGGACTGTGCCAGTGGATCATCCCATGAAAAAGAACAATATTCTCATCTTTAAAATCAAAGCATGTCGGAAACCTCAGTCAGAGAAACTGCAGTTCTTCAGGTCTAGTGCATCCCTCTTCAGCAGAATGTATGTTGCCTCAGACAAACATTAAGACATAATCGGCAATACATTTATTGAACAGATGTTTCCAAACAATGGCCTCAATAATGGATAAATTATCACTCAGATATATTTAGCAAATGTGGACTGCATCCTAATTCAGTTGTGATGAAAACAATATTCTTTGTTTCTGATGCAGTTATTCATGATGGAGCTCCTTTAACTTCATTATCTATAGCTGTAAGAATTCAGAACATTTTTAGGAAAAATTTAAACCAGGATTCAGACTTATTTAAATGGAATTAAAACTTGGATAGTGGATGTTTTTTTTACTAATCTACCAGGAAGAAACATTCAATTATTGTTACAAATTTTTAGTGACAGATGCCACTTTTCAATAATTTCAAACTCACAGATTGATCCTAAAACTGCTCGGGTGAGTTTTTGTGGACAGGAACAAGACCGCCTGTTTTTAACAGAAAAGCAAGGAGATAGTGGCATGGTTTTATGGTAACTGATGATGACATCCCCACTGGGCTCATATTTGGGGAAACATGGATGCGCTTCCTGGATGAGCGACATGCTTGTAGTACAATTGTCCATTGGTCTTCATCCCTTATTTTTGTAAAAGATGTACTGATGTTGATGATAATCTTTTGGCCACTGTTCAGAGATAAAGATCAAGAGTGTCAAATTTCTTGATTTTAAAAAAATACAAAAAGATATTAATTTAGATATTGAATATAAAAATGAAAATAAGCTGCCACTTTTCAGATGTAACAGTTTTTAAATATAATGATCATTTTAACACCAACTTGTTTCAAAGGAAAACTCAAAAGCAATTTGTTTTATAAGGCATGGAATAATTTTAAACAAAACTCCATGTCTAGTCTTTCATAGATCTTTTGCAACAAACGTTGACTGGGATCTTTTTCAGTAAAATAACTATTTCTCACCAATATTTCAGAGAGTTTTTTGTTAGAATATATCGAGGAAAATCTGGACCTATCAATGACTTCCATATATATGTTTTGTGAAAGAATAAAACGTTGATATATTATCAACTCAAAATGCTCTCCTGCAGCACTGTCTTCGAGCAGTGTATCAAGGGTTGTTTGTTTTGCCCTACGTGCTCATTGCCATTCAAAATGGAAGAACAAGGATCCCTTTGAATAAAAATTCTGAATGGGGAATATTATAAATGTAAAATGACAGTTCCCAGAAATTTCAGACTACAGAAAATTGTTAGGATGTTTGATAGTCTATTTTGTTACCTCAATTGTTTAGGTAAAAATAACAAAAGAGATTCATGCAAGTTCTTGCTACTGCAAATTACAATCTGTTCCTTCATGTAGAAATAAGCCTTGACAGGTGAAAATGCTTAGGACACCATGTTTGTTCTGGGCCCGATGTCTGCCTGATGAATCATTCTACATATTTTTATTTTGAATTTAAATGGCATTACATTTCCATGATATGTTATATAATGATCTTTTCTGTTTAAATCAGTGATCATTCCCAAGGTATGTTTTTGTATTCGTTATCTGCCTTCAAAGCTAATTGTGGGGTTTTTATTTTAATCATACCAAGATAGTTTGGACCTAATTTCTGGTGATATTTTACCCATTGGACCTATCTTGAGGGCAGAACCATTCCTGGGAATCATGTCCATCGGAATCCTATTAAATTCTGGTTTAATAAATTTATATTTTGGCATTATATGTCTATATAAGCCCACCATTTATATGTTTTTGGAGTGGGGAGCCAGTTTATCGATTAGTGGGGGATCAAAACTCACAACAGGCGGACATAATAAACAATTTTCTGGGCCACTGAGCCCAAAATCAGGTGCTATCCTGAAAAAAACTAACGTCATGGGGCTGGACTGCTGAAAGTCAACTCTCACTTGTGCCCCCCTGGAAATGAAATGTGACCTGACTAATCTACGATATGTGACTCAGTGATCTTAAGAAGTTTTGGGTGGGTGGATGAACCAGTTTGTGTACGTGCATGGCATCTTGGGGTCTCTTCAGTAGAGTTTGGGAGTTACTTGGGGTAAAAACTGGTTAGTAGAGCTGCCCAGTTTGCAAGGTTGATAAAAATCGGGTCCTAAAGTGCAGGGGCTCTTCTCTCTTAGGTAATTTGTTTTGACATATTGCATGTTTTATTGGTTTAAAAAAGAAGATTTGGCTACACAGTTCTTCTCCCTGGATCTCGATGACTTAACGTCAACATTAATACATAATCTGGCATGAACATGGATACGAGCTTGATGTTTGAAAACAAACACTGAGACACCAGGGTAATTAATAAATCTGGTGGATTTTTAAAAATAGGGTCTTTAATTGCACTAATTTGACAATCATTAGATTAAATGTTTATACAGTGTAGTAAAACAATTTGAATATCTATGGAAAGAATTAAATTAATTTTAGAAAAAATCCTACCTGAGGATTCATTTTCTGGTTTTATTGGATTTCTCCTTTTACTAAGCTAGTGAGAAGAAACAATTGACTTTATGACCACATTCTAAATGACTCAGTTCTCAGCATTTAAGTGTTTTCAACCTCAAAAACTTCAATGATGAGCCATTTGACTTTGCATTAAAAAACTAAGAACAAACCAGCCCCATGTACCAGAATGCTCTTCCTCCCCTTTGCGATAACATAAAGATGCTATCTGCTCAAGGAGGAGAGGGAAATTTTATGATAAACAGCTGCTGAATGCATTGAGAGCAAGGTTGGTTCCATTCCCAGATATAAATTTGAAACGGTATGGAAAGAACATATCAGCATTAGTAATAAAAGCTGGTAATGAGACTCCAACTCTAGTATCTGCTATCTAACTTTAAACCTCCAGCAAAGTGGAAATAACTGCATCTATTTCATCTCACAGAAATCTTGAAAATCTCCAAACTGGTGAGAAACTCAAAAGACTTGCATGTCCAATAGAGGAAAGTTGTACTCCAAAAGCACAGATGTCCCTATCTTCAAATCTCGATCTAAAAAACCTGGGTGACAGATGCAGCTATTCATCTTAACCTAAGGGTGCCAAATTAACTAATGATTCCAAATTGTTCTGAAAATATTCAAACAAAAATAAGCTAAAAGAAACAATAAACAACTAGAAATGAGCTAGAATCAGAGCCATCATTCAAAACTCTTGCAAAAACAATAAAAAATGTCCTGTGTGCTCTGCAAGAAGCGCACAAAAATACTTCCCCAAATAATGATAACTTTTCTAATAAAAACTTCAAATTCTAGGGTTCAGTGTTTTGGATATAAATTTGAACAAGAAGTGGTTGGCAGTGGCAGATTCAGAACATAAACATTAGTGAATTCAGTCTTGCCACCTAATGGGGCAAACAAAAGTGCCAACTTAGTATGCTTCTGTAATAAAACTTAATTCTGAAAATCAGGTTCATAATAAAAATATGAAGATCAACCAATAACCCTGAACTCTAATTCAGATATCACAAACCTGGATTAAGAAAACAATCTCTAATAAAGGAAAATTTCCAAACTCCACCCTAGAACAGTACTTTCCCCAAGGAAGTGCTTTGGTAGTCCAACCACTGTTAAAACTTGTACTTTTCAAAAGCACAAGAAAATTTATCTTCTAAGATGGAAATAATATTGGGGCTGCTCTGACAGCTCGATTCATCTCCAAAAAAAGGAGGAGGAAAAACAAAATAATGATTCATAAAAATATATTTATTAATTTTAAACAATAAAAATCTTAAGGAAAACAAAGGTCCCAACTAAATGAGCTAGTTCCGGAGCCATCAAACACAAAATAAATAAACAAAAATAATAATAAAAAACAGTTGCAACTACCAGCAGCAGTCAAGAAAAAAACCCATCCCAAATAATGATAACAACATAATAAAACGTATTGTCAAATGAGTTCAGTGTTTTGGAAAGATCTCACTCCTCCTAGAAAGGTGGTTCCAAAAGTAGATTCAGAACAAAAAATCTGAGTTCAATTCAGTCTTGCCCACCCTAAGACAAACACCGGGATTAGTGGTGCACAGAACAAAGTCGAAAAGTAATTCTGCTGGTATCAGGTTCATAAGAAAAAATATGAAGATCAACCAAAGACCCTGAACTCCAATTCAGATGAAAAGGGATTAAAAAACAATCTCTTATAAAGGAGGAGGATTAGCCAAATAAACAAACTACTTTACCCCTCCAAAAACAACCAAAGATCCTATTAACCACCTTAGCATTCTTGCCTGATATCCTTCAGTGGAACTGTAAAGGTCTCAGAGCCCATACAGAAGAACTTAAAGTTTTAATGCATGAATTCAATCTAGGGATTATATGCCTACAGGAAACAATGTTAGGCAACTCTGCTTATAATCCTGGACTAAATTATTCAATATTTAAATCATATCCCCCAACTGGTGATAGTGCCCATGGAGGTGCTGCAATTATTATTAATAAATCTCTACAGCACTCCACAATACAATTAAATACAACACTACAAGCTGTCACTATTTCAGTCATGTTGGAAAGAGGATAACAATCTGCTCCTTATACCTTCCACCAGACCATGCTTTTAACATTGGAGATATTCAGTCGTTAATTGACCAACTTCCAGCTCCTTTACTTCTCCTAGGTGATTTTAATGCCCACAACCCCCTTTGGGGAAGTCGGTTTTTAGATAGTAAAGGGAAATTAATCAAAGACCTTATTGACAGGAATGATGTTACCCCATATAATAATGGGTCAATGACTTTCCACAACATTCACAATAATCATTTCTCTGCACTGGACCTTAGTATTTCTTCAACTAGTATCCACCTTGATTTTAATTGGTCTGTTAATGAAGATTAAAATGGAAGTGATCACTACCTGATCCATTTGAAATATGCTCTGAATGCTCCATCTGAAGTTTTACCTAAGTGGAGGGTAGAGGACGCAGACTAGGATAAATTCAGCAATGGTGTCAATCTAGATAGGGAGTTTGAGTCCTTTCATTCTCATCTAGATGCGTATGATTACTTTATTGAATCTACTTTGAAGAGTGCTGAAGGCTCGATTCTAAAAACAAAAGGTAAACCTCGTAGACCTGCAGTTCCCTGGTGGAATAAGACGTGGTATTCTGAGAAAAGTGACTAGGAAGTGCTACAGACGTTACAAAACTAGTGGCTCCCCTCAGTCTAAATTAATCTACAAATGTGCTATAGCCAAGCAGCGGCGCTTCTATAAGAAAGCCAAAAGAGAATGTTGGCTTTACTATATTAATGGAATAAACTCCAAGACCCCACTAAGAGTGGTGTGGCACAAAATAAGGAAACTGAGTGGAAAATTTGTTGTGTCACCTTACCCTCATTAAAAATAAATGACACTCTGATCACAGAGCCCACTGAAGCTGCCAATGAGCTAGGAAAACACTTTTCTAAAGTTTCCAGCCCTCTAACAATTATTCTCCAGAATTTCAAAGAATTAGGAATTCTGAAATGTGTCTGAAGTTTGATTCGGAAAATCTGAACCATACAACTACAAATTTTCCCTAAGAGAACTTCGTGAGGCGCTCCTCAAGTGAATCCACAGCTCCAGGTGAGGATACAATCATATATGAAATGCTGAAACACCTCCCAGATGATGCCAAAAAATATTTACTGAAGATTATAAACAAAATATGGGAAACTGGAATTTTACCCAAGGACTGGAAAATATCCATAATTGTCCCTATTAAAAAGCCTAATAAAGATGCTTCCCAAGCCACCAGCTATAGACCAATAGCTCTTACCAGCTGTTTATGTAAGCTGATGGAAAAAATATTAAATACTAGACTAGTTTGGCACCTGGAAACCAAAGGATTACTATCGCAATTTCAATTTGGTTTCAGAAAAAATCGTTCCACCCTTGATCCCCTGCTGAGGCTGACCAACCAAATCCAGCAAGGATTCGCCAAACAGTGTCAGACCATTGGCATATTTTTTGACTTGGAGAAAGCATATGACACTACCTGGAGAATTGGCATCATGAAACAATTGCACAAGATGGGCATATGTGGAAGAATGATCAGATTTATATATTCCTTTTTAACAGACAGACTTTTAATGTAAGAGTGGGAAACTCCTTCTCCCAACCTTTTATGCTGGAGGAAGGAGTTCCCCAAGGAAGCGTTTTAAGTGTAACACTTTTTCAGTAGCAATAAATAGTGTGGTTGAAAAAATCTCACCCCTGTTAAATGCTCGCTTTTTTGTCGATGACCTTGCAATATACTGCACAGGATATGATTCCTTGTCTGTATGTAAACATTTGCAAAGGTCTATTAATGCTATTACTAAGTGGGCTGATGAGAATGGTTTCAAATTCTCTTCTTCCAAAAACAGTTGCAGTAAGATTCACCAGGTGCCGGTGTGTGGAAGAGGTTCCCCACTTAGTTTAAAAGGGTCCATTCTTCCTTACGAAACTGAAGTTAAAATTCTGGGGATGACTATTGACCACAAATTAACATGGGCTAGCCACATAAATGTCCTAAAGTTTAATGTTAAACAATCTATGAATATTTTAAAGGTTGTTTCTGGATTTAGTTGGGGGACTGATAAGAAATACCTTCTGAGGCTATATGACTCTCTGTGTCGATCTAAGCTAGACCATGGCTGTCAAATTTATTCCTCAGCCTATAAAACCAAGCTAAAGGAACTGGACGTTGTACACAACATGAGGTTGAGAATATGCTCGGGGGCTTTTAGAACTTCGCCTGTTGAAAGCATATATGTCGACACAGATCATTTTCCCCTTGATCTAAGAAGGCAAGAGCTAGGGTTGCGATACATCGCTAGAATGAAAAGTGCTCCCAAAAATCCCTCCTTTCAAGCACTAAAGGAAACAGACTCTCGAAGTTTTCTGGTACAAGAGCTTCTAAACCATTCCAAATTCGACTGAATGAGGATGTTAGGAATAATCATCTTAAATCCCAGAAAGTCCTGGAAGTAGAATATCCTGTAAATCCTCCATGGCTTATCCCAGAAGCATCAGCACGTAAGAAACTGTTTAACAAAAAGGACTGCACTGAAGAAGAGATGGAGCAAAGTCAGATAGTGGTGTTGGTTGCGCTGTTATCCTTGGTGATACAGCGTACACAGCTAAATTACCTGACTCTGCATCAATATTTACTGCCGAATTAACAG
>NC_089761.1:67203164-67213164 GCF_040412425.1 Macrobrachium rosenbergii
CCAGACAGCATAGCAGCATGGACAGGTATTTGTCACCTGTTGGCCCCTAGGCCTACAGTTTCGAGGATGTGAAGTTCGACTTCGAGTTCGAGGATGAGTTGATGAATAACCCAGGTCATCAGTGGAGAGGAGGCATTCCTCTGGGACAGCAATTTGGCTGTCACATCGACTCTGCGTGAACGTCTGTGTTTCATGGAGATGTTCCTGTTTGCCGTCATGGGGCGGTTTTGACTTCACGGCAGTTGTTTGGTGGTCTTCCTCGACGACCTTTGATGGTCATCCTCTGTGACCCTTGTTTAGTGGTCTTGACATCTCTGGGTAGATGTTTATGTATTATCTGTAGGAGGCTTGTTAATTATCATTACAGATGTTTATGTATTATGAATGTAATTGGTATTTATGATATTTTGGTTTATTTGTGCTGCTTTAATGACTTTTCTAATATTTGTGTATTTTTGGTTATGCCACGGTTTATGTTAATAATTGATGCCACTTTTAATCATTATGCTGTCTGGAATGTTTGTGTTTTCTTCATGTAGCGTGAGTGTTTACTTTGATTTTGATGTTTTGATGGTAATGTTTTATTTTTAACTAATTTTGCTACACATTATTTATGACTGGCTCTTTGGTTGTTTGATGTTGTATATTTATTTATTGATTTACGCCAGACTTGACTCACTTGTAAATATGTATATTACGTAATGTTAATAAAGACTCGACGTTCATCTTGACCTACTTTGCGGTCAGCTGTGTGCCCGCCCGGTTTTTCCCATGGGATTTTGGATTTAATTTTGGATTTAATTAATTTTGGGATTTAATTGAGGGTTTAAGTAGTACTTTCTTTTGATTTTGGGGGATTCATTGTTAGAGTAAAGGGAATTAACATTCTGGGTTTCTTATTGTGTGGGAATTCTTTCAGGGAAAATTGTTTTTCTTGGGTTTTATCTGTAAAGGGTGTCCTTTCGCAGAACTTGGGAAATTTTGCTTTATGAGCAGCAAGAATAAGTTAACAGATTTATTTACGAAGAGGAAAGCTGCAAAAATGGCGAGAGGAAACAGTGATCAGAGATTCCTTAGGTCAGCCTATGGTTGTGTAGGGCACGGAGATTCAGTCCACAGTTTGAAGGGTTTTGTTGAAGTGCGGAATAGCCAAAGGTCGATGGTTGGGTTGAGTTCTCGGGCTCCACAGGTTCGTTGCTTTAATTGTAATGTGCAGGGACACATTAAGAGATTTTGCCGTGTTAAATATTGTGGTGGTTGTAAGAGTCATGGTCATCCTTGGCAGTCTTGTCCGTCTCTGAGACAGTATAATGCTAGGCCTGTATTTCAGAACTTTGGTAGCTCAGGTAAGAAAGTTCCTCAACCGGATTTTTCGAGGGGATCTAATGATCGGCGAGCATTGTCTAAAGACTGATCAGTTGCAAAGAAAAACTGGATGGGTGTTTCTTGTGATATAGGACTTCTGGGGGAACCCTCAGGGTCAAAGCCAGTGGTAAAAGGGTCTATGCATGGAATAAATGTAGGGGTTTTTATAGATACAGGCGCCTCTATTAATTTGATGAATTATGAGTTGTTCTGATCGATGTTTTCCTATCGTTCTTTGAGACCTGCTAAAGAGACAGTATGTGATGTTCAAGCAAAATAGGTTATGAGTTTTAGGATACACAGATGCAGATGTATTTCTTTGGGGTAGAACTTTTACAGAACCATTTTTGGTTATACAAGGGGCTGCTTTGGTGAATACTTTATTGTTGGGTCATCCGGCGTGTCAGAGACGAAAATCCCTGGTCATACAGGGGTATGTGGTATAATGTGGGAGTGCCTGGTGTGTTTGTGCCTTATGAGGGGACGGATGTGAGTGTGATGGATGATGGTAATGGATCGGGTGTACATGAGAATCTGTGGGTGGATGCTGAACTTGTGTCGTTGGGAAAGAAATTTTATTAGGGGTTTTTCAGATGATGTGGTTCTGGTTCCTGGTATGGTTGCTATGGTGAAAGGAGTGCATAAATCCAGACAGTTGTGTGTGGATGAGTGTAGCGAAAAGCTGAAGGGTGTAATTTTTACGGATTCTATAAGCAAGGTACCGAGTTCAGGGGATACTTGGGTGGAATTGCAAAACAGTAATGATTCAGTTCGCAATTATCAAAAGGGTATTTATGCAATTGACTTTGTTGACTGGTTTGATGAAGATAATTCAGTGGCTGTTGTCGGGGACTTTTATAGTTTTTCAGAATCAGATTTACAGGCCAGGAGGCAGATTTTTAGGGATCATTTAGCCAATGCTGATTATAAAGAATATGCTGGGGATGAAGATGTTCTGGCCAAGTTTGCGGACATAGTCACACCCAAAGGGGATAAGTTAGGGTTAACGAATGTGTTAGAACACAAGGTTCAGTTGGAGGACCAGACTAAGCCTATTTTTATTCCTTCATATAGGATTCCTTTTAAGATTAGAGAACAGGTCTAGCAAGAGGTTAATAAGTGGGAGGAAGAAGGCATTGTTAGACCCAGTTCCTCGCCTTTTAATTTCCCGTTGTTGGCAGTGCCTAAGAAGGATGGTTTAGTCCGAGTTTATGTGGACTTTAGGAAGTTGAACGAGAAAACTATTCCTGATCGTTACCCTGTGGTGTGTTTGCCAGATTTATTTATTGAGATTGGGGCAAGAATATTTATTCTTCAATTGATCTGATGTAAGGGTATTTGCAAGTACCACTTAGTGAGGAGAGTCGAGAGTACACGGCTTTCTCGTTGCCAAAGGGGCATTATGAGTTCATGCGGATGCTCTTTGGTTTATGAGGTAGTCCTATGACATTTACTAGGCTAACGAATACAGTTTTGCATGGCTTGTTAGGGGAAAAGTCTCCCTGTACATGAATGAAATCCTAGTTGCCATGGATTTGGTACAGGAAAATTTAGAGGTTCTTAGGAAGGCTTTTAGAAGGCTTAGGTTAGCGGGTTTGAAGATAAAGTTAGCTAAGTGTAGTTTTTTGAAGAGGCAGATAGTGTATTTGGGTCATGTCATTTCTAAAGAGGGGGTTAAAGAGAATGATGATAAAGTTAGGGCAATTGTGGATTTTGCTACTCCCAAGAATAAGGAACAGATTCGGTCATTCTTAGGCATGGCTGGATTTTTCCGTAGGTTTGTGAAGGGGTTTTCTATTCAAGCATCTCCCTTGACTGATGCCATGAGGGATGATGTGCAGTTTTTATGGGGAGATGGACAGCAAGTAGCTTTCCAGAAGATTAAGGGAGCCTTAGTGAATCCTCCAGTGTTGAAGTTTCCTGATTTGGAACGTCCTTTCATGTTGGTAACAGACACTAGTTATGGTGGTATAGGGGCATACCTTATGCAGAAGTTCGATGGAAGACTCCATCCGATTGCATTTTACAGTAGGAAGTTTAAGACACGGGGTAATAATGAATGGTTATGGTCAGTAGTGGACAAAGAGGCCTTTGCCATTGTGCCTAGTTTGATTAATTTCAAAATGCTTTTGATGAGCAATCAGGTAGAGGTTCTTACGGATCATAAGCCATTGTTGGATCTTTTTAATAAGCTGGATCTTTCCACTAAAAGGGCTTGGTGGTTTCTGATAATCAGGGATTTTGATGTCAAACTTAAGTAAATCGAGGGTAGACATAATGTTGTTGCGGACGCCCTTAATAGAAATTTTTCTGATGCAGATGGTACTCATGTATGTTATGTATCTCGAGATTGCGTAGACTGGGATATTGGTTTAGTAGAAGCTAAGCAGGATGAGGATAGGATTTTGGTAGATGCAAAAGTGTTTCTTAGAAGGAATTAGTTAGGAAGGGTTACAAGCTGCCTTTGCAGGGGGCTTGAATTAGAGGTTATTTGTTAGTTAGGAAGATTAGATACAGACTGAGGAATAGTAAGGATAAAGGGTGATACGATGCAGATAGTTGTCCTCGGAGTTTAGTACCCTACGGTTCTGAATATTGTTCACTCTAGGTCTGGCAGTCTGCATTTGGGTATTGAGAAGACTTATCAGAATATACGGAGACAATTCTTTTGGAAGAATATGCTCACTTCAGTGGAAGACTTTGTGAGAGGTTGTTCAGTTTGTAATGCGTGTTTGCCCGTAGGACTTGGAAATTCTTGCCTCATGCGACATAGAATTTAGTGGAGTCTCATAAGACTTGGAATTGGGATCCATCCTGTAGAACTGAGATTGGATTTGTCTTGTAAGACTTGAAAATAGGATTTGTCCTGTAGGACTTGGAAGTTACTAATGGAAAAAAAAACCCAAAAGAATTTTGCTGAGAGTGGCCCGAGTAGGGAACAATCTTTATAGGTACACTGCTCGGGTGATGAATGTTGGTACGCAGGGAGGGGTGAACGTTGTCTGATGCTCACTGGTGTTAGTTACTTTTAGACCATGTTTGAATGACCCTTCTGTTTACAAACCATCTGGTCTTCTGAAACAGGGAAATTTCCCGGGATGAGCAGATAACAGTAAAAATGACCTCGTAATTTTCCCTAGAAGCGGAGTTCAAATTTTGCTTTCCTAACACCTAATTCGTGTTTTAGCTAAACTGATCTTATCCCATGGGGGAGTTCGTCCGTGCCTAAATAATTCGCTATTCTGAAATGAGAAGCAAAGAATATGGCAAAGAATTTAACACAGAGGAATTTCTTTTCCACTATTCCTCGAAACAAAATGGTTAGCACGGGGTTATTTCTAACTACCTATCCTGAAAGGCATGCATTAACAAGTCTAATACGGCAGTTCTCTTCTCTAAGTCGATACATGAGTCCCTATCCCTAATTCCTAGGAACAGTCACGACTGTAAAAAGAATTTTTGCGAAGATAAGCACATTACCTATGTGGAACTCTCTCGGTCTGTGCCCTTGGTACCAGGCTCAGAGTTTGTCTTGCACCCACCTTAGCTTTGCTAATTGCTGATTTGGCGAGTTGCAAATGCAACAAAGCAACAATAGAGGGAAAAATGCAATTGCAAAACGAGATCTATGGGAGGGTCGCCATTTTTTATGTATTTCCCTTGATCTCTAGATTCGTAAGAGGCTTTACAGGCCGGCAACGGATCTTTCTTTAATTTGGCCTTGGAAATCTGACTTGATGTTAAGGGAAATCATAAAAAGAAAAGAAAAGTAGGGATGATTCATTGAGCTTAGGGCTCTACTTCATGAGGGAATGTTACGGAAACACTTTGGTTGAATTAAGTAATTATATTTACAGAAAAGAATCAAAAGGAAAATGGTTAAATGAATTATTAGGAGGCTTGCAACTCCTGAAGATCTTTCTACTGAAGTCTTGAATGATGGCAAGGCAAAGTCCAAGATGAGTCCACAGCAAAGGCCCTCTGCAATAGAGAGGTAAACATTACATGCCAGTAAAAGGAAAATATAACACATACAATGACTCGAGGCTGCACTGATGGTGCCAAGGACTCGAGGAATGAATGAACACTTTACACTTGAACACAGAACATTGGTAATGGCACTGGATAAAATGGCACAAGGATAGAGGTAGAATACTGGTACTCACAAAACACTTCCAAAGGGCAAACAGTTGTGACTGAAAAGTCTTTACTTGTACTTTACCTTAGGGGAAGCGGGTCTCTGGCAAAGGATGACGAGGGACAATCACATGCATGGCGATGCACACTATCACTTGGACGATCCACTCGAGGATGACTGTAGAGATGGTAACGAGTCTGGAGTCGGGTGGACGGCGGGGGAAGGGAGGCCTCTCAGCACCTCTCACGTGCGTACGATTTCTCTGGCTAAACGCCGGTTAAACTGCTAACTGCCCAACTGCCCATATCTAACTCACTAACTGCCCTGTGACTGACTGCTGAGATGTCTCCTGTCTTCTCCTTTTAAGGCCTCAGCCAAAGGGTGGTGACTGAGTGCAAACATCTGCCAAGTCTGGTGACCATGTGCAAAAGATGCATCTTCCCTGGTGTCCTGCGGAGAGACAATTCAGCCAGCTTAATCTGCCTTTAGAAAGACTGTTCTAAGCAGCTTAGTTTGGCTAAGCTGCTTAAGTGAGTGGCACCCAGCCTCATATCTGCCCTTTTCGACCGTGCCATCTAAATATCTGTTTCAGGTAAAGAAAAGGGACAGATCGAAATGTTGATAAATTTTGTGTCTTTGGTATCTAGGTCAACTGGGATCGACTATGCAGCGACTTCTTGTAACTTCTAATAATATATGTATACACACATACATACTTACACACACACACACACACACACACACACACACACACACACACACATATATATATATATATATATATATATATATATATATATATATATATATATATATATATATATATATGTGTGTGTGTGTGTCTATATATATATATATATATATATATATATATATATATATATATATATATATATATATATATATATATATATATATATATATATATATATATATATATATATGTATGTATATATATATATATATATATATATATATATATATATATATATATATATGTATGTATATATATATATATACTGAATATATTTGTGTATGTGTGTCTGTTGGGTGAACTTCTTGTGTAGAAAACATCCATAGCTTTAAGTGCTTCATACTAAACACAGAAGGTTCATCAGCAATGTAGCAGAGCCCCTACAAACATTGCGCCATTCACCTCTTTCTTGCATAACTCATGCGTCCTTGATGTTGAAGCCCATCCTTTGCAGTACCACTTGCTTAACATCTACCTATTACTCTCTAGATCTTCCACTCCTCCTCCATCCTAACACTTCCGTAATTTTAAATTCTTTTCACCAAGGAACAATTTCTTATTCCTTCAACATAACTAAACCATTCCAAAACACTCTTATCTATTCTTTTCACCCTCTTAGCATTCCTTCTGCGAATCTGTAGATTTCTCACCCTTTTCTGTTATTTTTATGCCACTTGCACAATCTAAACTATGCATCTCTCAAACTTCTTCCCTTTATCATTCATTCACAATCAGAATCTATGCCTCAGTTCCATTAAAAACAGTTGGCTCAAGAATCCTTCTATACATTCCAATTTTGGCCTCCAAAGTTGCTTCAACTTTCTTCCCTTTCTCTTGCTAACATCCTTCTTACCTCACGTCGTCTCTCGTACAACCATTATTTGAAATATTCGTGCTTAGATGCTGATACCAATTTATTGGCTTCATTCTTACAATATTTGTATCAACATTCTTTTCTCCACCTTTCTGGGCCCCATTTACCTTTATAGCCTAAATTTTGCCCATATTTTTTCTCAACCTTCTCCTCTTGCGGATACTATCACACTCTCTAGTTAAAGCAGTTTCATTTCACTGTCCCCAGCCAGTACTGTACCAACTGCAAACATCAACCATTCCATACTATTTACGACCCATCTTGTCCTTCAGATTTGCATCTGTATCAGCTACATTTCATTTTACTTCTCACTGAATAATTTAGTCTCTCTAAAGTCCCGAATCAAGTCACTCAACCACCGTTTTCATTGCATGTCTGGTTTTTCTCTAGTACCTCCCTCCAGTCTGTATTGTAATAATGACATCTCGAGCGTTTCTCAATCCCATCCTCCTAAAAATGCTAACTCTGATTTCTATACACTTTCTCCTTGTAAGCTCTCTTAACTCTCTCATCTTCAAATTCACTTGTTTTGATGACTATGATAGATATATTTTGAACCATTCCTCTCCATCCTGAACTTATCCTTCGTTAATTCATTTCAACCAAGTACCTCCGGACACTCCTATTCTCTCCAATATAATTATCCAAAGGCTTTTTTCAGGAATTTATTTAGACGTAATATAAAATTCTTACGTTTATTTTCACAAAATGGCACTTCTGACATGTTTTTTATAAAAAAAAAAAAACGTTTCACGAACTGTCATTTTATAAATTATTTCAGGCTCACTTATATAAGCAAATTTCCATTTGCCTAATTCAATGGAGATTCTTTGCCGCGTTTATGGGTAAGGATGCTCGTACACCTATCGGACGTAATTTCTCAGCTAAATTTTCTCATCATGGTTCTATTGCTCTTATAACACTGCAATATGCTTTCCTATTCCTGTGGCCTCTCTCAATTTCTGTTTGCTAGGTTCCCATAACATTTGCATTTGAAGACTTTACCCTTCTTTCCCGTGACTAGCCTAGTTAATCATCTACTTAACTTTCCTCTTGGAAATATGCGTTTGTGTGGCTTCTTCCAAAGAAAGATGGCTATTGATGAATAATATTGTTTTCAATCTTTTTCTTTGCAAAGTTCACAAAAGGGCTTGTTAGTGGAAGTTCTTAAAAACAGCTCTACCTCTCTCTGTGATCTTATGTACCGCCTTCTGTCTGGTTACCTGGTTTCTGTCCATCGATACTTTTCAACTTTTTAATTGGTCAGAGCATATAAATCTGGTTTGAAAAAATTCCCTGATTAAAACTGTCGTTTGTACTTTTAAAAAACTTAAATTAAACGTTACAAACTCCTGTATTCATCTTTTTGAATGAAGCTGGGGAATAACTATTCAGATATACTTTTTTCCCATTCACAATGGCTTTTTTTCCGGTGGATTTTCTCGGGCTCAACTACTGCTGTGACCGCAGTTCCACTGAGTCTCACACCCAACCTTCGCCTTGAGGATATCTGCACCTGCAGGACTACTCGCTCCGGGTACATCTGCTTCCCTTCTTTAGCAATGCTATGGAAGTCACAGCCTTCCGCTTCGTTCCAGCTCTGCGCTATGTGACAGCATACAGTTGCCAATCTGTCGACCTGCATATATAAAAAAAATAATCTTAAGTAAGATGAAGAGGCAATGATAAGAAAAAATAATCTTAAGTAAGGTGAAGAGGCAATGATAAGAAAAAATAATCTTAAGTAAGGTGAAGAGGCAATGATAAGAAATAGGACCAACAATAAAAAAAAAAAAAACTTAGCTAACGCAAATAATAATTTGTTTCCAGTGATGCAATAATTGAGATAATTTTACAATGCAACAGTTAACGAAAAATAGTCATGTCTCTTTAACTGACTATGTATTTTCTTGCTGTTTTTTTTTTTTATATTTACACTTTACTCCGTTATAATTAGAAAGAATAAGACTGAAAAATGCCAACTTGACCATAGCTTTAATTCAGGCTACTGTGTGGTGCCCAGGAATTGGGAGAAAATCTGAACATTTATTTTTGGCTTTCAAAGAGGCAATTAGAGAGGGACGAAATATCTCTCCGAATGCTAATTAGATTTTAAAATTGTCTTCAAGTTTGTTCATTTGTGCTAGAGATCCATCCCTACAAGGTGGATATCATTTGATTTTTTAAGAAAAACCAGTAATCAATAAGATGTATGGGCATAATGTAGCAAACATCACCGTAAATCTATTATTTACAGTGAGCATAGAAAATTTTTTGAAAAGATCGCTTTACAATTTTATCATTTACACATTGTTTACAGCCTTTATTAAAACTATTTTAGTCCCATCCGATCAGAACTGAACACCTACCTGTAGTCAGTGGCGGTTCTTTTCAGCGAGCTTCGCTTTCGGCCCCAGTTCTCTTCCTTTGACTTTCCATCCGTTCAACTTGCCTTCCTCCAAGCTAGCTCTCAAACTTCTCTAACTTTATTTGCTATAATTTTCACCTTTCGAGTAAAGATAATAATATCGAAGTCAGTGAGATTCATTTATCACTGCGCATCCTCATCACTTTTGATCACCGTCTCTGCAGTTTCTAAAATAATGAATAACAAAGATCAAGTTACTCGCCGATAGCTTATCGATAACCGAGAATGAAATGGGCCAAGTATCATCGTCAGTCATCAATTAGGTTACAGGAAGATCCGATTCCAAGCTTGTTTTCATAACACCGCAAAGTTCATCATACAACTGAAAAAATGAGAGAAATACAAAAGAAGTTTTTTTTTTTTTTTTTTTCTCACCTAGTGTCCAGGGGACTTTATTAAGAAAATCACCGTTCATACCTGGCGTAGGAACTCTACCCTAAC
>NC_089761.1:67223164-67235664 GCF_040412425.1 Macrobrachium rosenbergii
AGAGGATGTTGCACAGGCACAAGGCAAACGTAATTCTGGAAAAGTACATATCTAGATAACAATCTTGTATTACAGAAACACTCACTTGTCACTACTAATCACAAGGGGAGGATTATTAGTTCAAAAATAATGCGTTTAACACCATGAAAGATAAATTGTTTGAGTTCACTAGACAACAATAATTGCACTTGATAGATAACTTCATAAATGGGATACACTTTACTAGGACTTTCTTAGTCAGTGACTGTTTGAGAGAGGAAAAATTGCAACAGAGAAATGAGAGTTGCAGTCAAATGGAAAGAGAACTGGGAGTAATTGTCAAAATCTGACTTACCACTGGGAGATATAATGCAGTGATCAATTGCATCAAAAGCCCTCGATCCACCGAAATAGCAATCTTTTCCCCTCACATTCAAAACGACAGACAAAAGGGCTTAAGTGGACTGCCTGGAAATATGTCTGGCTTTACGGCTTGGCTCTGAGAATCTCTTTGGAGCTTTCTTTAGCTTGTGTTGAGACTGGTCTCAGCTCCTCCCACAAAACAACTTGGCTTGGTTTGGACATAGATATCGTATGGAAAATGACAAAGGCTCACCAGTACAAAGGTCGTAGAAAATTGAGTTCAAGGTACATTCTATCTACCTATCCTGTCTTATATTCCCCTGAACTGAAATTCTTACCCCTTTGATGGTTGGGATCTGTTCAAAACAACCCAGCTACTTCCTGCTCCCTTGTCTATTGTGAGAGACATCTACTCTTCCCAGGTATAATGTTAGAATTAACTTTATTCTATTTTGAACAAGGCAGACAGGTCGAACAGCGAATATTTATAATAGCTTCCCCCTTAAAATGGCCTTCACTCCCTATCGGGCGGGAAGGTCTATACTGAGTAAGCTGTTTGCCTCAGTACCCTACTCCTCCGCTGAACAGATTATGCCTTGCAATGCAACTAGCTAAGGATCTACCTGACTCTAGAATGGGATAAAAGCTATAATCACTTACTTTTTGCAGAATCCTAACACAACTTAAGGGTGTTTACAGATTTTTACATGCTACCTCTGATGATTGTGATATTCATTCCTAGCCAAATGGTACATTCAATTGTATCTTTATGTCATAACCTATTAGAACACTGCCGTAGCACCAAAGTGAATGACAATGAACTAGCTAAGTTACAATATTCTTACAAGTATACAATTTCTTACACTAGGTGTACATTTATAGTCAACACAGTCATATCTTGGGGTTCTTTAAATGAGTTTTTTTTTTATATGGAAAATGCTTTCCTCAACTGAGGTATTATGCAATGCATGTCATGAGCTCAGTGGCTCTATTCCCAATAGATATGATTACTGGCTTAACAAGTTATACTTACTCGGTTATTGCTGCTCACAACAAGAATTAATCACAAGGTTACTATTACTACTTACTGAATCTGTTCTAGGCTGTTACTAAGGCAGAGATCAGGCCGCCTACCTCCACTGGGCAGGAGCCAGGATCACTCTGAGATGGAAAGGCACTGCTCAAAGGAGGCACGAGTGCCAGCGTGAGCTTGTGGCTCTTGCAACTACTTGGCTCTCTTCTGTCTCTTCTTCTTCTTCTTTGGGTCCCTCCAAGGCCTATCTATGACAGTCCTAGGAGGTGATGAGGGTACCAGCTCTGGTGACGGGCCAGACGGGCTAAAAAAGGCGCGAAGCCAGGTGTATCCTCAGAGGCTACAGGAGGGCTCCTACTCTGGCTGCTACGACAACCAGAGCAAGAGGGGTCTCCACCCCTGTGTCTGAGGAGGCCAGTTTCCGGTCTCCCACAGAAGATGTAGCAGTTTGATCCACCAGAGGTTCATCTTCTGGGGATGGATTTGGTGAGGAAGAAGTGTCGGGTGCCGGAGGCTCACGTGTTGCTAAAATCAATGCTGTGAAGGTTCCTGGATCTCATGTAGGAGGATCCATCTCATGATATGAATCTGGCACAGAGTCCAATTCTTATAGGGGCTCAACGTCTGAGATGGATAGAAAAAATTGCACTGAGTAGAGATTGATGGTCAGGCATTCCTGATGGGGATCCGGAGGTGCAATACCTCACGGATGGTTGAGTTGGGCTGAGACAGAGATTCCTGTCCCAGCTGGAGGTCAGAGCCTCTTGGAGATTCTTGATTTGGGGCATCCACTGGGCGTTGATTATTTGGGCAGTCCTCCCAATTAGTGGAGTGGCCTGTCACCTGGCATGCTCTACAGCGGTACTGCTTCCCTGTATTGTCCTTTCGTGCAGAGGGAGGACTTTGTTGGTGGCTGTCCGTTCTTGGAGAGGGAGGACTAGCCCTGGAAGTGCTTTGTGTGTGCCCCTTATGCTAACCACTTCAGCAGGTGGAAGGTATTTCTTCTTGGTTTTGGTGGCATGCCAGTCAAAGTGGCTGTGTTCTAGTTTGGTGATTTTACAGTCAGTGCATCCATTGCAGAGGTAGCTTGGCTTTCAAATGGCATTGTGGAAGGGCTTCACCAGAGGAGGTCCCGACCCAACAGGAAATCCACTCTGGGGCTGATTCCACTCACTATGCCAAGGTGGTGAGGTGAGTGTCACCAAGGTGTCGTCACCTGGAGCTCAACTGTGGGCATGGTTTTGGTGTCCCCGCTTTGAATTTCATCTCCCACCCAGTTTTCTCATCAACTGTGGCACTGGCTGGCACTTAGGGCTTGCAATCAGGCTAACATCAGCTGTAGTGTCTACCATAACTAGCTGGGCCATGGGCAGGCTAGAGCCATTAAGGGGTGCCACCAAGATGAACTGGGTATCCAGCCACTCAGGGTGAAGTATCTTCTGCGGCCCAGCCGTGGAGAACGTGGTGCTTGTGAAGTTGACGAATTTGGTGGCTGGGACATGATTTGGGCAGGCTGGATATCCAGCACTAAGTCCAGCAGCACCACAGGATTAGCAGGGGCCCTTTGTGGGGGGCTCAGTTACCTGTGGTGACTGTTGGTGAAGAGGGTTGAGTGGAAGTAGAGGGAGAGGAGTTCTGGTTATTGGTAGGAGAGGGCTTATTGTTTCCCAACTTGTAGCATCAATAAGATTCAGTGTGCCCCACCTTCTTACAGTGGATGCATGTAGGCTTGCTAAATAGTCTGTTCTTCGGGTGAGTTGGGGGGGGGGGGCACTATGCGTCTTTGAGATGTGCTGTGGGACTGGTTGTAGTTTTCCTACGAATTGGCCATATGGCAGGCTTCCATAATGTAGTGGGCTACTTGTCATTTAGATACACAGCAAGGGGCCCAGGGACACATTGGAAAAGATCCTCCAGCATAGTCTGATTGAATAAGTCCTTGAATGTAGTGCATGACAGGGAGTCAAACCAGCATGTACCAGACTGGGTCTTGTGACAGGCACATTTGGTCCAGGAACAGCCGACTTCCTTGGTAAGACCTCAGAACCGCTGTCGCCATTTCTCCGGGGGTGATTTCGTAGGCTTTCGTTATGACCCTATGAACTTTGACCATGTCGCCTCTTTGACTCTTCTCCAGTGAGCGGAGGACTGACTTAGCTTACTATTTTCCATGTGCTTGGCAAGCACTAAGGTCCTCTCTGTCTTGGTGGTGTTGTAGTTTTCAAAGAGAGACTCTATTTCCTCCAGCCATGCTTAAAAAATCTTCCTCAGTCCACTTGGGGACTAGGGAGTTAATGCTTGATACTGGAGCATTTTGTGCAGCAGGTATGAGGTTGGGGCTTGTTGGGTAGCCATAGCTTCAGCATTTTCTTTTCGAGCCATCTCCAGCTCAGCCCCTTTCTTTGAGAGCTAACTCACTTTCCCTGAGGGCTAATTCATGCTGTCTTTTCTTCTCTTCTCTTGCATCTTCCAGCTGCCTCTGTTCTGCGTCATACCTCCTCTGTTCTGCTCTCTCTTCCCTCTCTTGCTTGGCTAAGTCATCCAGCTGTTTTTCGACCCAATTGGCTAGTTCCGCTCCTTCAGAACAGTTCCTGCCCATGTTCAGGACAGCTAGGTGATGTTTCCAGCGACGTGGTTCAGGGAGGGTAAGTATGTCTACCTTGGATGACTGGAATGACTTATGAATTGGGGAAGTGTCCCTCAGATTTGGGTGACACTTCAGTGGTGGGGCACCTTTTGAATAAGGTGGCACTGTGGTTGAGCATGCCATGCAAAGGTCACACTTATGGCTCCCTGTATCTCAAGGTACTCGAGGTACAAGTGTAGCTTAGTCTCACAGGACTTTTTTTTGTCTTTGTGTGGCACTATGGTGCCAGTGCATTCCTAGGAATCAACACTATCTTGGAGTACAACTAATTGTACTAAGAGGAAAAGCACTCTGCCCAAGCAGAGTGTAATTAATAGGCAGAAGAAAAAGGAAGGGTAAGAGGAAACAGAAAGGTAAGCACTTCAATGGGTCATGACGATGCCTCAGGTTAGTGGCATTGAGGAAAAGAAGAATCAATTTTGGTTGCTTTGGCACTTGTGGGTGACTAGTTCCTAGTACTGGCTGCTCTTTCCTCTCATGTGGAGGGAGGAAGGCTTTTATGCTTCAGTATGGATAAATAGACCCCACTTGTGGTGGACAGTTTCCAATAGCTGTGGTTAATTCTTGACTTATCCTCAACTGGTTGTGGGACAGAGGTGTATATTTTTCTCTGAACATGAAATTTTACTGTAATAACTTCACTGGTAAATTTACATAAATGATAAAACAAACATTTTCTAGAGATTCATAGCAGCTATATGAAATTGTCTCTCTGCTGGCCCATTCATTCCATGGGGACGGTACACATACACTTATTTACTTAAACACTTAAGAAAGTGGTGAAAAGAAAAAGAAAATGAAGTAAGTACTACCAAACAAGTGCGTAAGAAAGGTCTGCACTGCATGAGAAAATGGGAGACAAAGAAGGAAAATTGAAATGGATACTAGTAGGCTTTCTTATCTTGAATACTCTGATTACTTTGGCTATGTTAGTTAATAGGTTGTCTACCAATATTAACATGCCCAATTATACCATGCTCTAAGTAATTCTTGGTAATATTCATTAATTCTTATGCTGGTAAGTATTGTTAAATTAGTTTGAGTTTCTTATTATTTTCTCTTTATTTAATTACCTGCTAAGATGTAGCCTATATTTGTGTAGGAACTTCCTTTATAATTCCTAGCTTCTTGTATATTCCTGACAATTGGCTAACTTTTTTTCTTTAAACACTTTACATAAAATTATAGGTACCTGGTTTTCCCTTTTTTATGGAAGTATTTATTATAAAGATTTATGAGTGCAGTAGTGCACTGCACAAAGTAGTTCATCAATGCATGTGAATGGAAGACTTCAGACTGAGAGAGACATCTGCTCGCGACGTCACACAGGGAGTTCCCAACAACCTTCTTGTTTACCAACACCAACAATTTAAGATGGCGGCTATGGGTCGCGGGCAACCCTTCCTAAGATGGCGCACGAATCACGTGAACACACACAGCGGATGGCTCAGACAATGGCTCTACTGGGGAGTAAGTTGGGGGGAAAGGTGACAGGCAGAAGAATACAAATCTCCCGCCTGTCTTTGATATGTTATTATAATGCAAAAGAACAAATCACTCGAATTTTCTCTTACAAAACGAATGAAGCTTATGTGGGAAGGCAAGTTTTAACTTAAAATACCACAGATGCGAGTTATTTTACGTTATAAAGACGGAAAACAAATTTATTATGATTTTCTCTTTTTTTTTCTGTCTCTCAGCGCCATAATCAATTCCTACCCTTAGCCGCCATGCTAACTGCGGGGCCCTTCTCGATACAAAGGAATGGACACATGACGTAATTACTGGCCCGATTTACGTTAATGTAAAAGGCAAATTATGAAATTAAACACTGACACAGTTATTTACGATATTGTTGGAAAAGAAATTCAATGTGATTTGGCGCGAGGGAAAGTAATTCTATTCATGACGCTCAATCGGCGGCATTCTCTCTAGGGTTTCCACTTGCTGCTTTATAAGAAATATCCTATGGACTTATAAATTGTCTGTTCTACCATACAAGAGAAGCGCTAGGCACACACCCTCCCAATTAATCATGCAATTGCTAATTTAATATGCATTAATCATTGGCCGGCGACTAGCAAAATATTAAGTCTGACATCGCTGGCTCACTGCAACCTTGACTGGAATGCGGGCCTGGCTCAGTATCTTTTTTTATTTTTTCTTATTCGTAAATTGTAAACGGGTTCATTTACTGCACATATTCCTACCTACTCTATCTTCTTCATATAGAAATGAGATTAATATTACTTACCTTGGCCTGTATCCTTTTTTCCTTGGGAGAATATTGTATGAAATTGATATGATCTGACTTTTATCTTTGAATTAATTGGTATTTAATTTTCCAAGTTCTTTATATCTCTGTGGGATAGCTAGCATAAGTTAATTAAATAATTACAGAGATCATGGCAACGTGTTGCCATTGTTATGTTGGTCCTTCGGCTGATGAGTTTAATTATTTCTTACTGTGATTTATATTGCCTTGCTTTAGCTAAGACTAATGTAATTCTGTCAATTAAGGCTATATTTAACTCTAAAGGACCGATAGTGAATGGATCAGGTCGCCAGTTAACACTCGTTAACAAAGAATAAAGGTTTGTTCTTAACCACAAGAATGAATTCAGCAAACTTGCTAGAACACTAGTTCATCAAAAACAAGTAAATTAAACAAAGTGAATGGATTATTTACAGGAGCTAACAGCAGCCCAGAATAATGGTCCAACTTCAGACAAACTTCAGTGCTACATAGACTGAACGCAACACTTAATATGCTTCTCAGATGCTGTATCAGGAATTTACTGCAAGGTCGAATTAAGGCTTCTTAAACCAAGGATGCAGATTCTTCTCACAGAAAGAAGATGTTGCACAGGCACAGGGCAAACGTAATTCTGGAAAAGTAAGTATCCAGATGACAATCTTGTATTACAGAAACTCTCGCTTGTCATTACTAATCACAAGGGAGGATTATTAGTTCAAAATAATGCGTTTAGCACTGTGGAGGATAAATTATGTGACATCACTAGACAACAGTAATTGCACTTGATAGATAACTTCATAAATGGGATATGCTTTACTAGGAATTTCTTAGTCAGTGACTGTTTGAGAGAGGAAAATTGAAACATGGAAAATGAGAGTTGCAGTCGAAGGGAAAGAGAACTGGGAAGAATTGTCAAAATCCGTCTTACTGCTGGGAGAGATAATGTAGTGATCAATTGCATCAAATGTCCGTGGTCCGTTGAAACAGAAATCTTTTCCCCCATGTTTGAAAGGACAGACAAATGGCTTAAGTGGACTGCCCAGAAATATATCTTGCATCGACGGGCTCTGCTCTGAGAATCTCTCTTTGGAGTTTTGGGTAGCTTGGGTCGAGACTGGTCTTGCTCCTCCCACAAGCCAACTTGGTTTGGCTTGGATGTAGGTGTCATCTGGAAAATGACAAAGGCTCACCAGTAAAAAGGTCATAGAAAGTTGAGCTTAAGTTACAGTCCATCTAAGGTTCTGTCCTAGAAAACCTATGCTGTCCTATATTCCCTGAACTGAAATTCTTACCCCACTGATGGTTTAAATCCTTTCAAAACAACTTAGCTACTTCCCGCTCCCTTGTCTCTTATGAAAGGCATCTGCTCTTCCCAACTCTAATGTTAGAACTAATTTTATTCTATTTTGAACAAGGCAGAGAGGTAGAACATGAATATATATATATATATATATATATATATATATATATATATATATATATATATATATATATATATATATATATATACTATATATATATATATATATATATATATATATATTTTTTTTTTTTTTTTTTTTTTTTTGTATAAATTGTTTTTATATACTTGAAAACATTAACACTGAGGGCCGCTGTTAGTTTTTAAAATGGCGTGGCCATGGGTTCAAGTCTTTCACCAATTCTAGTTAATATCTTTATGGAATGGTTTGAAAAGGAAGAGGTGGGCAAAGTAAATAAAGAGAACTTAAATATCGTAAAATGGGTAAGATACGTGGATGACATCTTGATTATTTACAAGGGAGAAAGGGAAGATCTACACAAGTTTTTAGAAAACATAAATAAACTAAATGAACACATCAAGTTCACAATAGAAGAAGAGAAGGAGGGAGAAATTCCTTTCTTGGATGTCCTGGTCAAGAGGGAAGGGGAGAATTTAAAATTCAAGGTATATAAGTAGAAGACACACACCAATTCATACATACATAGGTTCTCCAGTCATAGGAAAGAAATTAAAATAGGATTAATGACAGGGTTGGCCATCAGGGCTTATAGGATTTGCAGTCCCGAATTTTTAGACGAAGATTTGGATTACCAGAGGGAGAGTTTTAGGAGATTAGACTACCCTAAGTATTGGCGGGAGTGGGCACATATCAAAGCAAGGAAAAACTATTTTGGGGAGAGGGAAAGGATAGAAAAGGAACATTTGGTAGGAAAGAAAATAATTACAGTCCCAGACAACAACTCTATTGCACCCATCAAGGGCTAAATAATCTCAAATTGATAGGCAACTACAAAAACACCATAAGGAATAAAATAGTTAGAAACAAAAAGTCGGTAGAGGGGTAAGAGATTAGAGGAGGGGTATATATGGCAGCATGTCTAGACTGTGAAGAAGGGTACTATGGCGTAACTGGCAAATCATGTAAAGAGCGAAGCAAACAACAGCTGCAGAACATAAGGCATTATAATCAGATGTCGGCAGTTGCCAAACACTGTTGGGAAAATGATCACAGAATAGACTGGGAAAATATGAGTTTTCTGTAAAGGAACACCAACAAAACATCTAGACTGGTTGTAGAGAATGCCTTCATAACTTGCGCCAACAACACGATGGCGGGGAACACCGGAAACGGCTTTGAAGACAGCATTCTAGAAAAATCGTATACTCCACAGCAGCAAGGGAACAAAAAAAAAAAACGCAAGAGAATGCATGGAAAACGGACACCTGGAAGGAGGGATCAGAGAAAAACCAAGGTCACAAAGAGGTGGAGGTCACACAGGAGGAGCTAGGTGATTATAGGATTAAAAGTACCCAGCACACAGATATAAATACAGCCGGACTACGCGTCTGCTCATTGTACGGATACTTGATAATGTGGACTGTTTGTCCAAGAGAGCTTATAACTTTTTCTGAATAAAAAGCTCCGTTAGATCCCATCCAATTTGAATGAGGTCCTTTTAGTAATTCTACTAATGCACAGAACATTGTGTATGTGATAAAGTTAATATATATATATATATATATATATATATATATATATATATATATATATATATATATATATATATATATATATATATATATATATATATATATATATATATATATATATATATATATATATATATATATATATATATATAAGACTTATTTATCACATCATTCCATGATTCATATACAATCATAAAGCTACAAACGTCCTTCCAATATCAAATTCACTCTACTGAAATAATATATTTTCCTATATGTTACCGAAGGGGAATTTTTAGTTGATAATGTGTCCACCGTTGTGGTCGAACCAGCGACGGACGAGGAATCAGGACTACAGTGACACACTAACCAGTCGGCCACTGCGTTAGTGCGTCACTGTAGTCCTGATCCCCCGTCTCTGGTTCGACCAACGGGACGGTGGACTGTATTATCAACTTAAAATTCCCTTCTGTAACATATATGAAAATATATTATTTCGAGGTAGAGCGAATTGGATATTAAAGGACGTTTGTAGTTTTCTGATTGTATATGAATCACGGTGATGTGATAAATAAAGTCATAATATGGAATACGTCGACAAACGCACTACACGGTCAACATGGCAGAGGTGGGTGGATATCGTTTCCAAATGCAAAACACCTGAGTTCGACGGGTGAGTTGATGGGAGATGGTATTCACTTATACCTCTTTGTACAACTGAGTTAGTGCGTCACTGTTCCTGATTCCTCGTCCGTCGCTGGTTCGACCCCAGGCGGACGGTGGACTTATTATCAACTAAAAATCCCCTTCGGTAACATATATGAAAATTTATTATTTCCGAGGTAGAGCGAATATTAAAGGACGTTTGTAGCTTTCGATTGTATATGAATCACGGTGATGTGATAAATAGTCATAATATGGCTAACGAATGCGACAAACGCACTACACGGTCAACATGGCAGAGGTGGGTGGATATCGTCTCCAAAATGCAAAACACCTGAGTTCGACGGGTGAGTTGATGGGAGATGGTATTCACTTATACCTCTCTTGTGGCCGACTGCGTTAGTCGTCACTGTAGTCCTGATTCCTCGGAAGTCGCTGGTTCGACCCCACGGGACGGTGGACTTATTATCAACTAAAAATTGTTTGTTTGTAACATAGTGAAAATATATTATTTCGAGGTAATTGATAATGAAAAGGACGTTTGTAGCTTTCTGATTGTATATGAATCACGGTGATGTGATAAATAGTCATAATATGTTGGTGCGACAAACGCACTACACGGTCAACATGGCAGAGGTGGGGGGATATCATCTCCAAATGCAAAACACCTGAGTTCGACTGGTGAGTTGATGGGAGATGGTATTCACCTATACCTCTCTTGTGGCCGAAACATGTTAGTCGTCACTGTAGTCCTGATTCCTCGTCCATTGCTGCGTTTGACCCACGGGACGGTGGACTTATTATCAACTAAAAAAAATCCCTTCGGTAACATATATGAAAATATATTTTTTCCGAGGTAGAGCCAATTGATATTAAAGGACGTTTGTAGCTTTCTGTTATATATATATATATATATATATTTATATATATATATATATATATATATATATATATATATATATATATATATATATATATATATATATATATATATATATATATATATCGGTATATATATATATATATATATATATATATATATATATATATATATATATATATATATATATATACAGTCTACCTTGGAAATAATATATTTTCATATATGTTAATCAGAAGGGGAACTTTTTAGTTGATAATAAGTCAACTAATCATCCCCAATCGAACCAGTGATGG
This sequence comes from Macrobrachium rosenbergii, assembly GCF_040412425.1. NCBI lineage: Eukaryota > Metazoa > Arthropoda > Malacostraca > Decapoda > Palaemonidae > Macrobrachium > Macrobrachium rosenbergii. Next base: position 67,234,236 of record NC_089761.1, read on the forward strand.
ACAAGAACTCAGGACTACAGTGGATCGCCCCAACCCACATGGTTAGCAAGTGAGGTATAAGTGGATATCGGCTAATTTATACAAATCTCCCATCGAACTGAGGTGTTTTGTATTCAGAGACGATATCCACCCACCTCTGCCAAGTTAACTGTGTAGTGCGTTTGTTGCACGCAGCCATATTATGACTTTTATCACATCACCGTGATTCATATACAATCAGTAAGCTACAAACGTCCTTTAATATCCATTCGCTCTACCTCGAAATAATATATTTTCATATATGTTACCGAAGACCAATTTTTTAGTTGGTAATAATCATCGTCCCGTGGGCTCGAACCAGCGACGGACAAGAACTCAGGACTAAAGTGGACGCTAACCCAAATAATTCGGCTAGCAAGTGAGGTATAAGTGGATATCAGCTCCCATATACAAATCTCGTCCGTCGAACTCAGGTGTTTGTATTTAGAGACGATATCCACCCACCTCTGCCATGTTAACTGGATAGTCGCTTGTCGCACGCAGCCATATTATGACTTTTTTCACATCAACGTGATTCATATACAATGAGTAAGCTACAAACGTCCTTAATATCCAAGAAGAAGCTCTTACCTCAGAAATAATATATTTTTCATATATGTTGCCGAAGGTGAATTTTTAGTTGATAAGAAGTCAGTCGTCCCTTGGGCTCGAACCAGCAATGGACAAGAACTCAGGACTACAGTGGACGCTTAACCCACATGGCGAAGTGCGGTATAAGTGGATATCAGCTCCAGAAACAAATCTCCCTTCGAACTCAGGTGTTTGTATTTAGAGACGATATCCACCCACCTCCACCATGTTAACCGTGTAGTGCGAAAAGGGACGAAAGGGACAAGCAGCGTGCCCATGAACTCGCACTGCTGCAACGGCGTGCCCCTTCGCCTCCACCTGCCACCCAGGGGATGAGCGCCTTCAGCCAGGCTCTCGCCTGCATGCCAAAATGGACGGAGGCCGAGCCCAAGGTGTGGCTCGACAGCGCCGAGACAGTCTTAAAGGCCTGCCCCATGAGTGCAGCCAAACTCTCCCTGGTGTTGGGCAAGTTCCTTGGAGGGAAGGCCCTTATTGCCTACAAAGCTCTCCCGCCGGAGGAGCAGGAAAATTGGGATGTCGTCCACCAGACTATCGCCAAGGCGTACGAAATAACCCCTGAACGTTGGAGGAGGCGCTGGTGAGGGCAAGTTAAGGAAGCAAATCAGACCTGGGCAGACTGGGCCTGTTAGTCCGAGCGCGCCCATGCCAAATGGTTCGAGTCCGTGGGGGTTACGACCCTAACGAGGCAATGGAACAGATGAAAATAGAGCACTTCCTACTCTACGTCCCTCCGGCCCTTGCCACGCACGTCGCCGAGAAGGAGCCTACGACGTTGGTGGAATGCTGTTGCACCGCCGAC